>NW_007734421.1:19469-21359 GCF_000696425.1 Galeopterus variegatus
GCGAGGTCCATGACTAGGAAGGAGAGATGGCTTACAAGGCACTCACTCAGGAGAGGAGAAGGGAAGGCTTTTCTCTTGGTACTTCAGGAAAGGATGATGCGACATCATGACATCTATGTGCTCGTTTTCATCCACGGTTCCTGGCTCATGCTACTCTCTGACCTCCTGCCCTCCTTTCACCTGCTCCTTTTTCTTCCCAATGCAGGAAATGCTCTGATCTATCTTAGCTGATCACAAGTCGTAAGACCCCCATTTCAGCAGGAGTCCTGCCACATGAGCAGGAGGAAGGAACGCTGCACAGAGAGGCCAAGAAGAAGCTGAACAACTGGGCCTTGCTGGGTTTCCCCACCTCGTCTTAAATCACACCCTTTTTGTCCAATCATATTTCTGCACAGTTGTCCACGCTTCAGTCATGCCTATGTAATGAAGCTTACATAAAACCCCATAAGAGCACAGGGTCTGGAGAGCTTCTAGATAGCTCAACACATGGAAGGTCCTGGAGGGTGGCTCCCAGGAAGGGCACAGAAGCTCTGCACCCCCTCCCCCGTACCTTGTCCTATGCATCTCTTCATCTGTATCCTTTGTAACATCCTTTATGATAAACCAGTAAACTTAAGTACATGCTCCTCTGAGTTCTATGAGCCTATTGAGCAAACTAATCGAACCCAAGGAAGGAGGTGTGGGAACCCTGATTCACTGGTCAGTAAGAAGTTCCAGAGGCCTGGACTTGCAGCTGGCATAAGAAGTGGGGGCAGTCTCAGGGAGCCTCACCCTGTGGGACCTGACACATCTCCAGTAGATAGTGTCGGCATCAAATTGGAGGACTCCCCACTGGTGTCCGCTGAAGAACTGTTGGCTTGCTTGCTAGTGGAGAGAAATCCCCAAACATGTGGTCACAGAAGTCAGTCTTCTAGGCTGATGATTGTGCTGTGAGACAGCAGAGGAAAAACACTCACTTTGGTTTTTTTCATATATAATCAGATGAGAACAAAGGGAAATAAGGCACCAGGTGGTACAATATGAACTTGAAGAGTTATTTCCTGATTTAAAAAATGTCTCTCTGTAGAATTGAAGGCAAGATGGTATTCTGAGAGTGTTGAAAGAGGCTGGCAGGGTCTGAGAGACAGTTTACTCACAGAAGAGTCAGAACATGGTGGTAATGAGGAAGGCATGCAGAAAGTCAGCAAAGCAACACCAGGCCCAGTGCCACTGGAGCCCACCCAAGGCACATGCTCATCAGCCCAAAGGTCAGAGAAGATGAATGAATGACTGTTCCAAGGTTGGGGTTTCACAGGGTGGGTAGAATTAAAGGTCCATAGAGATTATTTTTAAAATGACAAAAGAACAAAAAAGTATTAATAGGTAGGTTAGAGAAGGAAGTCATACTACGATAAATAAAAAAGTCAAAGAACTAAAGATCCTGATGAAGTCAAAGAGCAGGTACACTGGGAGTAATAGTGAAAGAGCTGGAACAACAGAAAGTAGCTCTCAAGGTAGCAGAGTTTAAGATTTCAGGGGTGAAAGTGACCGAAGGTCAAAGTCATTAGCACTGAAGAGGTCTAGGAACTCTAAGTCTAGTGTTTTAGTTCTTTTTTTTTTTTTTTTTCTATAGTTCTTTCACAGAGACTTGAAGCCATCCAGGATCAAAAATGTACTGGGGAGAGAAAGGTGGTGAGTGATTATGAAATCAGAAGAGGATAGACAGATGCCAGAGTGGTATTGGGAAGTATCCGAACAGCACAAGCCTTAGAAGAGATCATTTTCGCTTGCAGGCTGAAGAGTACTGGCTTAGACTAGTAAATCCTGTGGTTACATGGAAGGCGAGAAGGAGCAGCCTCCACCTGAGAGAGATCAAGAGAAGTTAGTTTACTCAGGGAGGAGCAAGGCTTC
>NW_007734421.1:22291-23521 GCF_000696425.1 Galeopterus variegatus
AGCAGCCTCCACCTGAGAGAGATCAAGAGAAGTTAGTTTACTCAGGGAGGAGCAAGGCTTCAACCAGGGCAAAGTGGGGAAAGCATTCACTACAGGCTTGCTCGCAGCGGAGTGCAGCTCCAGACGACACTGTGGAAGTGCTGGCAGGAAAGGCACCAAGTGGCAGGAGGGAAGCACGGAGCAGCCTCTTCTGACTTCTTCCTAATACAAGGCACTTCTCAAGGCTAACATTCTTCAGTGAGAAGGCATATAGAGAGAAGAGCCTAGCACCAACAATGATGGAGGGAGAGCTGACTTTAAACAGCCTTCAGCTGCAGTGTTCAACAGGCAGTTGGGGATTCTAAAGCTTAGGACACAAATCACAAGGGTTTTATTGACTTGTGTACTTGAAATAATTTAAGTTACAAATGCCTTATGTTAAAAAATAGTGTCTCAATTACAATTAAAAAGAATTCCTCCACTTAAATCAATTTGATAAAACTAATGAGGGAACTCAAATGTAGTTTAGCACATCCAATGACTACAATTACAACAAATACATAAAAATTAAAGACCACACTGGGTTTAGAGAAGGATGGAAGTGAGGCAGCTACGGCCACAGAAGGCGAGCACGAGCGATACTGTGATGGAACTGTTCCACTGGTCTGTATCCAGATTGTGGTGGAGATTACATGAATGTACACGTGATAAAATGGCAAGGAACTAAACATACCCACAAATAAGTGCNTACAATTACAACAAATACATAAAAATTAAAGACCACACTGGGTTTAGAGAAGGATGGAAGTAAGGCAGCTACGGCCACAGAAGGCGAGCACGAGCGATACTGTGATGGAACTGTTCCACTGGTCTGTATCCAGATTGTGGTGGTGATTACATGAATGTACACGTGATAAAATGGCAAGGAACTAAACATACCCACAAATAAGTGCATGTAAAACCGGTGAAACCTGGACTATATCAATGTCAGTTTCCTAGTTATGATATTGTACTTTACTTAAACAAGATTTACCATTGGGAGAAACTAGGTGAGGGGTATATTATATCTCTCTGTATTATTTCTTATAACTGCGTACAAATCTATAATTATCGAAATAAGAAGTTTTAAAAATATTAAAGGCAACAAATCAAGGTGTATGACTGGATAACACTGTGTTCAAAACTCATGGTAAGGGGCCGGCCCGGTGGCGCACTACTACAGTGCGCCGCTTGGGAGCGCGGCGGCGCTCC
>NW_007734421.1:25355-26206 GCF_000696425.1 Galeopterus variegatus
TTTACAAAATTTAATGTGTGTGTGTACACCACAATCTAAATGTCCAACCACAAGGGAATTGTTATGTAAAAGAATGGTATATCCAAAACCACTGTTAAAGCCATTAAAAAATTGTTTATGATTTTTTTTTTTTTGGTCCTTTTTGAGACCGGCCACACCGCGCTCAGTCAGTGAGCGCTGTGAGCGCACCAGTCATCCCTATATAGGATCCAAACCCGCAGCGGGAGCGNCCCCGGTCCGGTACGGGGGCAACACTGAGGGTTGCGATCCGTTGCCAGACACGGAAAAGGAAAAAAGACAAAAAAATAAAAAAAATAAAAAAAAATAAAAAAAAGAAAGAAAGAAAAATATTCTGTTCATATAAACATAAAAGTATGAATTTTTTTCCAGTAATTGACAAATTTTTAGTGGTATATCTAGTCCCTAAACATCACACCTACAATCAAGGAATACAATGTATATAAAAGTACCCTCTGTGGCCTTGAACAGAGTGAAATTACTCAGCCTATACAGGGTCTTTGGCACAGAAGTACCACACCCTAGTCAACTAGGGGAAAGAACGAGGAACAAACAGAAACCAGAATCTGATCAATTCAATTTTTTTTATAGTCCATACTAACGAGTAGCCCTAAAGAGAAAAATCTATGTTTAGCCCACTAAAATCAAACTTGGGGAAACATGTTGGAGTAGCAAGGCAGCCTAATTTAACATGCGAATGAGCTGTGTCAACCAGAACAAAAAATAAATCACCTCATCATGAACATGCTTAAAATCCCTAGTATTATAATTGTTTACAAAATTTAATGTGTGTGTGTACACCACAATCTAAATGTCCAACCACAAGGGAATTG
>NW_007734421.1:27619-28700 GCF_000696425.1 Galeopterus variegatus
TAGTCATGGGACTCATTTCGAATTTCCTTAAAATAACAAAAATATATTTTAATAATCCCTCATATTTTAAACAGCAAAACATATTTTCACAGCTGTTAGAAATACCATTTATTCAGTACTTATTTTTTTGTGTCTTTTTTTTTTTTTCTTGAGACCGGCCGCACTGCGCTCAGCCAGTGAGCACTGTGAGCGCACCGGTCATCCCTATATAGGATCCGAACCCGCGGTGGGAGCACTGCTGCTCTCCCAGCGCCGCACTCTCCCAAGTGCGCCACGGGCTCAGCCCTATTCAGTACTTATGATACGCCAAATTCCGTGCAAAGTACACTGTCTATATCATCTTATTTAATCCTCATACTGTATTCCACTATGGAAGAAATTCTTTAAGGGTATGACTGTACTAAGCACTCAGCTACTTGGTGTATCCGGTATGGCCAGGTTTGATAACATTATTCCAAGAATTCAGATAAAAACAGAAACATAACAAACACAAAAACAACAAAAATGTGCCTTAACAGCAAAAATTAAATTGGGCTTTTGCTCATGCTACTACATATGAGAAAAAGCATGGTAATAGGCACCAGAATGTGGTGTTATTACAGCAAGGTCAAGTGTTCAGATCCCCTTACCAGTCTGCCACCAAAAAAAAAAAAAACAGTTACGTAGCAGATAGTTTTATAAATTAAGCATAAACAAGTTAGCCAATTCATTTCTTGATGAATGCCCTTACTCTCTTGTCTACCAACACCCCACGAGCCCTAGGACAGGTAATTTTCTTGTTCTTATCTTTATCACCCTTTGAGCCTAGTGCCAAAACTTTTCAGTAAACAGTCAAAATATTCTCTGTATATATTTTGTTAAACTTTCGCCTAATTTCAAAGAACACAAACTCAATTATTAGTTCCTAATAAGCTTTTTTTCTGGGGGAGAGGGGAGAAGAGACAAAATCTTATGAAACAAAAAATAGAGATTTCAGAATAATTTGGGGGTGTAAATAGGATGTCTACACACTACAATTATACCATAAAACCAAGAAACATAAATTGAGGGTTCTAACCTGTTACCAGTTTCTAACCTGAAT
>NW_007734421.1:30085-31124 GCF_000696425.1 Galeopterus variegatus
AACTACCTTATTTTGAGCAGGGGGAAACAACAACACAGCACTTAGTAGCTATATTTCAGTATGAATCCTGCTTTACAGCTAAATTTAAATGGCAAGGATCTTTGTTTTTAAGTATGATTTAACCAAAACTTTTAAATCCAATTTCTTTTTAATATGATTTTTAGTCAAAAAAGCAAGGAATAATTGAGTCACTAGTTATTTCTTTTCAGCCACAATAATCCTAAATATAGGTAACTCATGCACAAATATATCTTTCAGTTATTTATAATGTTGAAAGGCTAGATAGAAATAACCTAAATGTCTAATGACAGAGAAAAGATTGGTTGAATAAATCACAGTATATCCAACTGAATATTATGCAGCTATTTAGAAATAAGCCTTTATATCATGTTAGCAGTAGCATAATCTCACAAAGTCTCTTGGAAAGATAATACATGCATAAACAAAGGAATAACAAATCAGTAAATAGAACAGAGCGACGATTTGCTATTTGGCAGAAAAATCCATTTAGCTCCTTAGCTGTTATTTAAATTTTATATACACATGTGGCTTGCTGACTGCCCACCTCCTTTTCCAAAGAAGCCTTATTTTTGACATATTATGAAATGATCCACTCTAACCAATGGTCTTACAGCTTATCTCCAGGCCCAAAATTCTAACTTTAAATTCTGAACATCTCTACTTTCAACATATCTATTTTCTATTATTTTACCTCTGAATATTTTTATATACATACCATTCACTCCCTCTTGAAATTTGTTTTGATATATGGCTAAGTAAGGAGCTAAACTGACTCTACTATAGAAACGATTTGTGGGACTCAAATAACACTGGGCTGAAATGCAAGGATGACTTTTTGTTGTTATTCATCCAACTACTCTTCATTTCATAAGCAATAACTGTGTCTAAATGGTACTATTTAAGAATTTATAGATTCTCAGAAGTCTCAAGACTTATGATTAAGAAATTTCAAAAATGTACTTCAGGGCCGGCCCGGTGGCGCACTGGATAGTGCGCCACTTGGGAAGCACGGCGGCGC
>NW_007734421.1:32044-51149 GCF_000696425.1 Galeopterus variegatus
GGACCGGTTCCCGCTCGCTGGCTGAGCGAGGCGCGGGAAGCAACACCGAGGGTTGCGATCCTGTTGCCGGTCCCCAATCCGGTACGGGGGCAACACTGAGGGTTGCGATCCATTGCCGGACACCGAAAAAGACAAAAAAAAAAAACAAAAAAAACAATGTACTTCATATAAAGTCATCACCTTCATTTCAGTTTTTCATTGCAACAAACCAGTGAAATAACTCCTTCATGAAGGTCACAGAACACAGAAGGTTTTCTTTAAGCAGACAGTCACAGAATCCTCAAAACAACTTGGTTATAGGATGGTCTTTAAAGAAACTGATCCAGGAAGGTCTATCTCATAAGTGTTGTTTCTTTCTCACTAGAAGGTGAAAGCATTAAAAAAAGTAATGCTCAGCTCAGTACCGAAGACATAAGCACGTCTCCCCTATGACCCAGCAATTACACTCCTGTGTACTTCCACCAAAAAAAAGAATGCACAAGTCCACCAAAAAAGACACATGTTTATATCAGATTTATTTATAATACCAAAACCTGAAGAAAAGAGAAACCCAAATGTGTATGAACATAGATAAATTGTATAACAGTCACACAGTGAAATATTACACAGCAATTAAAAAGAAACAATCCAGGGCTGGCTGGTAGCTCTCTTGGGAGAGCATGGTACTGGTAACACCAAGGTAAGGGTTTGGAACCCTTACCAGCAAGCTACCCCCCCCCAAAGTTAAAAAAAAAGAAAAAAGAACAATCCTACTGCTACATGCAGCCAGAGGGGTGACTTTCACAGACACACTATAGAAGAAAAGCCAGACACAAAAGAACACAATTGATATTTCCATTTATATGAACAAGCAGCAAAATTATTCAATAACAAAAGTCAAAATAGTGATTACGTCTAGAGAAGGGCATGAGGGAGCCTTCTCTGGTGTGGGAAAGTTCGTATTTTGTTTTGCGTGGTGATTACAAAGACACACACATTGCAAGAATTCATTGAGCTACATGATAATTTGTAAACTTTACCTACATTATACCTCAAAAAAATAAAGATTAAAATCATGTAGCCATTTGGGAAAACAAATGCTAAACAAAGACTTACTATATGAACGAGATATTCTACTCCAAGGCACATACCCAAAAGAAATGAATACATATGTGCACACAAAAACTTGCACAAAATGTTCATAGCACTATTTATAACAGCAAAAAGTAAAAACAACTGAAATGTCCATCAATTGATGAATGAACAAAATGTGGTGTGTTTATACACACACACACACACACACACACACAATCTTATATATCTGTAAGAAGGAATGAAGAAATAATACATGCAACAACACAGATTAATAAACTTGAAAACATTATGCCAAGTAAATGAATCCAGACACAAAAGACCACATATTGTACAAGTCCGTTTATGTAAAACTTCCTGAACAGGAAGATCCAGAGACAGAAAGTAGATGAGTGATTGTCTGGAGTGGGAGTGGAGGTGGGAATGGGGAATAACTATTAATGTGTACATGGTCACTTTCAGGAGTATCGAAAATTTTCTAAAATTAAGCTTTAATTGCACAACTGTGAATGCACTAAAAACCACTGAACTGTATCCTTTAAATTGGTAAATTTCAGGGTATGTAAAATATATCTCAAACAAATGAAAAAAAAATTAAGGTGTTGAAATGGATGCTCTGGTAAAACATCTAGCTTCTTCGTGTTAGGATGCTTTCTAGTCTGTGGTTTAATAAAAAATATTAAGATAATGTTTTAAAAAGCAAAACAGATCATCATTCTACTGATCACAAAATAACGCTATCTTATGCTACCATCACACCAATATTATCAAACTCACTTGGCTTCTTCATGTGATGAAGACTTACAAACTTTAAAACTACATCAATATGCCCTTAAATGTAATAAATTTTCCATAACTCATTAATAGCTAGTATACCTTATCTATCCTTGATGTGGTAACATGTTTAAAACAAAACAGGAAAAATGTTTTTTAAATCGACGCATTTTGTAAGATTAAGAGAATAAACCCTTAAATGCAAGACCAAGCAGTATATTTGATATGTATCTTATAGAAATAGCTCTTATAATTAACTCCATTTATTTGAACTAAGTAAAATCTGGTCTCAATTTCCAACCTTCGAATAAAAAAAACTTTATTGTGCACATAGTTATTAGAGCTGAAATAAGCAAATATTTTCTGCCAACTATCTTTATAAATGGTTTGTTACTTATTTCAAAACTTAAATTTTTATTATTTTTTTAATTGAATCATAATTGATTATACATATTCTTGGGGTTCAATGTGGACATATGTTATCAATATTATTAGTATATATATTGTTACAAATTGTACTTATTCTTTATGCCCTTGTCCAGTCTCTCCCTGTCCCCCTCTCCCTCCCTCCTCCCACCACTGATAACCCTAGATTTCTTCTCTCCCTCTGAAAGAGTAATGGTTACTCTGTTGATTTGTTGCCTAAATGATTTGTCCAATGCTGAGAAGTGTGTTTAGGTCCCCCAATATTATCATAGAGCAGATGCTTCTTCTGTCACTCTGGAATGGGCTTTGTGGAGAGAGATATCCTCTTCTTTTCTTTGGTCTCCGCTGGTGACTCTCCTCGTATCAATGTGCTCCAGTGGCTGGTGGACCATCTGCATGGTGGTTGTGACGTCTAGCCACTTTTGCAGCAACTGTTCTTACTGTGGTGGCTGTGGTGGGCCACCCACATTGAGGTCATGTTTTTGGCATGCTCCTTGGTGCTGGTGGTATGCCTGGTTGGGGGGGGGTCTGGTCCCCAGCTCAATGCCTCAAGACCCCAGACGGGTCCTGAGGCACTGGCGGTGTGCCTGGTTGTGGGGTGGGGGTGGGGGGGGTCTGGTCCCCGGCTCGATGCCTCGGGCTCTAAATTTTTAGTTTTAAAGGGATGTGTCTAGGGCCGGCCCGGTGGCGCACTGCTACAGTGCGCCGCTTGGGAGCGCGGCGGCACTCCCGCCGAGGGTTCAGATCCCACATACAGACCGGCCGCTCACTGGCTGAGCAAGGTGCGGGCACAACACCGAGGGTTGCGATCCTGTTGCCGGTCCCAGTCCGGTACGGGCGTGACACTGAGGGTTGCGATCTGTTGCCGGTCACGAAAAAAGACAAAAAGGAAAAAACAAAAAAAAAAACAAACAAAAAAAGGGATGTGTCTATAAAAATCTCAATCTCTTAAGTGACTGAAAATTACCTCTACAATCTTTTTTTTTTTTTGGCAGCTGGCTGGTATGGGGATCCAAACCCAGGACCTTGGTGTTATAAGTCTGTGCTCTAACCAGCTGAGCTAACCACCCAGCTTCCTCTACAATCTTGTTAGCCTCAATGGGCTAAGATTTTTTTCATCGAGGCTTATCGGGTATTCTCTTAAAAGTAAAATTTACAGATAACTGATACTTTTTTTTGAGAGTGCAAAGTATTTAAATTTTGTTTGTTTTTTTGGTCTTTCTGTTTTTAGTGGATGGCCAGTACAGTTTATTCTTTTTTGTTGTTGTAGTTTTTTGCTAATTCCTAATAGAAATATTTCTATAATGCATTACATATTTGTCTTCTAAAACAAGAATATACTGAATATCACTAATCTTTCCATGAGTTATCACACACATCAATTTACTGTGCTATAACACTAGTTTAGCCTCAGGGGATTGTCCAAGTAAACACAGCCCATTATCACTATACTACATGGCCACAGAGTGCTTTCCTTTTCAGTTTTTATACATGATTTGCTTAGATTAAAAAAAAGTATTTTTACCTTTTAATAAATTAATATATATTCATTATCAGAACTTAGGATTCTATAGATCAGCAAAAAGGAAAATTAACAGAGTCTACTACCACACAATTCAGAGATATACTAAATTTTCTGGACTTTTTACATAATGGATGAGTCAATTTATATACATACTTCAATTTTTTTTTATAAACATGTAATTGTATAGGCATACTGTTTATATACCTGCTTTAATCTCTTAAAATATCATGGATATCTTTTCCTGTCAATACATCCCCATCATCATTTTTTTTTTTTTTTTTTTTTGTCTTTTATCTTTTTCCGTGTCCAGCAACGGATCGCAACCCTCAGTGTTGCCCCCGTACCGGACCGGGGACCGGCAATGGGACCGCAACCCTCGGTGCTGCTCCCGCGCCTCGCTCAGCCAGTGAGCGGGAACCAGTCCGCATGTGGGATCCGAACCCTCGGGCGGGAGCGCCGCTGCGCTTCCCAAGCGGCGCACCCATCCAGTGCGCCACCGGGCCGGCCCGCCGTCATCATTTTTAATGACTACTGTCTGTTCTGGCAGCTGTAATGAAATACTTATACTGGATAATTTATAAACAACAAATTTATTGCTCACAGTTCTGAAGGCTGGGAAGTCTAAGTTCAAGACACAAGCAGAATGGGTGTTTGGTGAGCGCTTACTCTCTGCCTCAAAGATGGAAGATTCTTTCTGCATCCTCATGTGGTAGAAGAAGCAGCAGGCTTCATCAAACCTCTTTTGAGGGCTTTTTTATAAATCCCTCATGACCTAATTACTGTCCAAAAGCCCTACCTCTTATTACTATCTCATTGGGATTTGGGTATCAACATAAATTTTGTGTGTGTGTGGGCGGGGGGGAAGACACAAGCATTCAGGCCATAGCAACTACAAAATGCAGAATTTTTTGTTATATGATATACCGTAATTTATTTTACCCAATCTCCTTGATAATTAGATTTCCAAAACTTCACAATTATTAAAAACAATGTGACTAATACCCTTAAATACTGTATATACTTTTCAAAGTATTTCTTGATAACCCTCTAAAAATGGAACTCCTGGATCAAGAGTGTATTTTGCAAAAAGAAAGGTTGAAAGTGAGGTTTTACCTCACTATAAACAATACCAGTACTAAAGTCCTATCTTTTTTTTCCTTCGAATGTTGTCTTGATTTTTCTGTCCTGCTTACTCTTTCAGATGAACCTTAAATTTAAACTTTCTTAAGGCTGATATTTTTTAAAAATTACATTATAGACATGTATCAACTTAGGGAGTACTGACATCTTTACAACACTGACTCTTCCATTAGAAACTGAGTTTGCTTCTCCACTTAAGTCTTCCTTGTCACTTGTACAGTTTTATGATATTATGAAATATGTATTTGGTCTTAGTCCCATCAACTGGTATACAACTCCTAAAATCCTTACAATCTTCAAAGTGATGTGTCTTTGTGTATGCTAATGAGTTGGCTGATGGCTGACAGCCCCTAGGTTACTTCAGGGTTGGGGATGGTCACTGGAAAGACCACCAATGACCTAGTCTAATAAGTACCATAAGGAGGGTATGTCCACATAAAGGAAACAGAGGAGGACTTATTTTTGCTTGAGGGAGGAGCACGCCATGTAAACAAGTATAGAAAGAAGGGGTTATGCAGACAAAACAGCTTGTGCAGAGACACAGAGATGTGAAAGTACATAAAAAACAAAGAAATGAAAGAATGAATAACTAATATGTTGCGAGAACTACAAGCATCACAAGACTCATGACCTAATCACAAGGGAGAAAAATGCAAGAAGTAAAGATGAACAGGTGGAGAGAGAACAGATTGTGCAGATGATTGTTTACGCTTCATTCGCCCAATATACATATGGAAATTCTGTAAACTGTAAAAAACAGTTTGTAAAGGGTGGGGGAATTATTCAACAAACAGTATGATATAAGCAAGTAGTTTTTTAAAAAAAAAAATTAACTGGTTAAGAAAACACAAGGATGCCTGATTTCACCACTTCTATTCAACATTTCAACACAGTACTGGAAATTCTAGCAAGAGCAATTAGGCAAGAAAAGAAATAGGCATCTAAATTGGAAAGGATGATGTTAAACTGCCTCTATTCACAAATGACATGATCTTATATGTAGAAAACCCTGAAGAATCCACAGCAAAAAAACCCAAAAAGCAAACTGTTAGAACTAATAAACAAATCCAGTGGAGTTGCAAGATACAAAGTCAACACACAAAAACAGTTGTACTTCTATAAACCGGCAATAAATAATCCGAAAAAGGAAATTAATAAAATAATCCTATTTACGATAGCATCAGAAAAGAATAAAATCCTTCAGAATAAATCAAGGAGACAAAAGATTTGTATACTGAGAACTACACAACACTGCTGAAAGAAATTAAAGATGACCTACATAAATGGAACAAGATCCCATGTTCATGGATTGGAAGACATATAGTTAAGATGGCTGTATTAGTCCGTTTTGTGTTGCTCTAAAAGAAATAACTGAGACTGGGTAATTTATAAAGAACAGAGATTTATTTGGCTTACGATTCTGGGACAGCTGCGTCTTGCACAGGCCTCAGGCTGCTTCTGCTCATGGTGGAAAATGGCAGGCAGCTGGTGGGTACAAGCAGATCAGATGGTGAGAGGAAACAAGAGAGGGGGTCTTTTATTAAACAACCAGCTCTCATGGGAACTAACAGAGCAAGAACTCACTCATTAATCCATTCATGAAGGATTCGCCCCCATGGCTCAAACAGCTTCCAGCACTGCCACATTGGGAATCAGATTTCCACATGAGTTTTGGTGAGGACAACACATCCAAACTCTATCAATAGCAATACTATCGAAAGCTAATTCATATCCATACTGATTCAGTGTGATCCCTATCAAAATTTTAATGACCTTTTTTTGCAGAAACAGAAAGACCCATCCTAAAATTCATATGGAATTTCAAGGAAACATCCCTAACAAAATTTTAGTGACCTTTTTTTGCAGAAACAGAAAGACCCATCCTAAAATTCATATGGAATTTCAAGGAAACTTGAACAGCCAAATCAATCTTGGAAAAGAATAACAAAGTTGAAACACTCATGCTTCCTGATTTCCCAATTTCAAAACTTACTACAAAGCTACAGTAATCAAAACTGTGCTGAAATGGCATAAAGACATATAGATCAATGGGATCGAATAGAGATCAGAAATAAACTCTCACATTTACAGTAAACTGACTTTCAACAATGGTACCAAGACCATTCAATTGTAAAAGGACAGTCTTTCCAACAAATGGTGTTGGGAAAACTGAATATCCACTTGCAAAAGAATGAAGTTGGACCCTTACCTTATACCATATACAAAAAATGAGCTGAAATTAGATCAAACACCTACATGTAAGAGCTAAAACAATAAAACTCTTAGAAGAAAACACAGGAATTGAAAACATTCATGAAGTTGGTTTTGGTAATGGTTTCTTAAATATGACACCAAAAGCACAGGCAACAAAAGAAAAATAGACAAATGAGATGTCATCAAAATTAAAAATGTTTAGTATGCATCAAATGACACTATCAAGAGAGTAAAAAGGGGTTGGCTTGTTACCTCACTTGGTTAGAGCATGGTGCTGATAACACTAAGCTCAAGGGTTCAGATAACTTACTGGCCAGCCACCAAAAAAAGAGTAAAAAGGATACCCACAGAATAGGAGAAAATATCTGCAGATCATATATTTGACAAGGGATTAATATCTAGAATATATAAAGAACTCCTGTAATTCAAAACACACACACACACACACACACACACACACACACACAATTAAAAAATGAGCAAAGAACTTTTAATAGACATTTCTCTGAAGATGACATATAAATGGTCAATAAGTACGTGAAAAGATCCTCAACCTCCTCAGTCATTAGGGAATTGCAAACCTAAACCACAATGAGCTACCACTTCATACCTACTAGTATGATTATAATCAAAAAAGTGGAAAATAACAGATGTTAGGATGTGGAGAAATCAGAATCCTCATACATTGTAGTAGGAATGTAAAATGGTGCAGCTGCTGTGGAAAACAGTTCAGTGGTTCCTCAAAAAGCTAAACATAGAATTACCACATTATCCAGCAATTCTACTTCTAGGTCTCTATCCACAAAATTGAAAACAGGGACTCAAACAGACACTTGTATGCCAATGTTCACTGCAGCATTTTTCACAATAGTCAAAGGATGGGAAGAACCAAGGGTCCATCAAAAGATGAATGAATAAACAAAATCTCTACATCCAGGCAATGGAATACTATTCTGCAATAAAAAGGAATGGGATTCTGACACATGCTATACCATGGATGAACCTTGAAATCATGCTAGGTAAAATAAGCCAGACACCCAAAGACAAATATTTTATCATTCCACTTATATTACGTACCCAGAACAGATAAATTCATAGAAAATAGAGGTTGCCAGGGGGTGGAGGGAGATGGGAATGAGGAGTTATTGCTCAATGGGTTTCTGTGTGGGGTTGTGAAAGGGTTTTGAAAATAGACAGTGGTAACAGTTGCACAAGTTTCTAAGTGGAATCAATGACACTGATGTATACTTAAAAATGTTTAAGATAGCTTCTGTTATTTTACCACAGAAAATTTAATTGTGATGTCTACCTTATTCCTTATATCTTACATCAAAATAAAGTCCTGGTTAAGCAATGATCTAAACACAAAAGAAATGAAACCATAAAATGGTATAAGAAAACACCGGAGAAAATCTTTTGTAATCACAGAAGGAAGAAGGCCTTTATAAGCCATGTCACAAAAACCTAGAAAAGAAAAAGCCAGTAAATTTGATTCCATAAAAATTTAAATTGGGTGCATGAAAAAAATACCATAAACAAGGTCAAAAGATAAGTTTTTAAAATATATGGCAAAGGCTTAACTTCCTTAGTATGTTAAGAGCTCCTACATATCAAAAAGAGAAAGGAAATACAAATGACTTTTAAAAACAAGCAAAGCTGTTCATGCTAATTCATAATAACAGAATTGTAAATTAGAACTACAATAAGACTTTTTTTCAGCTATCAGACAAAGATGAAAAAGTTTGATAAAACAGATGGGTAGGTAAAGGTATAGAGAAACAGGCACTTTCTTATGCTGTTAATGAGAGTGTACATTAATATAACTTCTTTGGAAGGTTATTCATTGTAGCATTGTTTATAATATCTAAAGACTAGAAATGATCTACATGTCCATTATAAATGACTGGTTACATAATGAATACTATTCAACTGTTAAAAAGGAATACATGAGGGGCCGGCCTGTGGCTCACTCAGGAGAGTGTGGTGCTGATAACACCAACGCCATGGGTCCAGATCCCATATAGAGATGGCGGGTTCGCTCACTTTGGAGAGCATGATGCTGACAACACCAAGTCAAGGGTTAAGATCCCCTTACTGGTCACCTTTATTAAAAAAAAAAAGAAGAGGAACACATTAGATCTATATGGAAGGATTTCTTTTGCACCTTGCTTTCACTTAATATATATTGAAAATGCTAGTATCTTGTTTCATGAGGGTGGGACAGATGGATAGAGGAAGGCTGACTGGCTTATGTATGGACAGAATATCTCTGGGAAAATACATAAGAAACTGGTTACAGTGATCACCTACAGGAAAAGACTGGGGGAAGGGAAAAGTGACTTAACCTTTTGGTACTGTTTAATTTTTGCCATGTTCATATAACCCTAACCAAATTATTTTATTTTAATTAATTAATTAATTAATTAATTAATCAATCAATTTAAATACGGGCTCTAAATTTACATCCTGGATTCCTATCTGGATCTGCTACTTAACTGTGATATGAACTCAGAAAAGCTGACTCTCAGTTTTCTCACTTGTAACTACCTCTCACATAATCCACATAGAGTGTACAGCGCAAGCCTGATATACAGTAGGAGCTGTTAAGACGAGCAACTTAGGGGCTGGCTGATTAGCTCAGTTGGTTAAAGCGCCACCCTGTAACACCAAGGTCAAGGAACAGGATCCCCAAACTGGCCAGACACCAAAAAACAAGCAAACAAACAAAAAATGGTTTGCTACTGTATTCTTTAAAATCTCTTCTCAAAGAGCAGAGCCTCTCAAAGTGTAATGCAAAGAAAAACTTATTCCACCAGGGATCTTAACTCCCCAACCAGTGACAGGCACAATAAGGGCCATAACCAAGCCTGGACATCTTAAAAGTTTTTCAAAGCATGCAAGATACTTCAGACTTCACTGTGTCCTTCTGCAATATCTTTATACAGAGTATATACACATTTGACTAATAAAATAAAGTGAATACTTTCCATCATATAATGTAAGATTCACTTAGGGACCTCAAGTATAAAGAAAGAAATTTAGGTGTGGTCTCCCATAAGTAGAAACTCATTATCAATTTGGGATTATCTTAAGGTACTACCTTTTTCTTATAAAATCAACAAGATGATTATTCTCTGATTTCCTAAATTCTTATTTGCTGCTCCATCATAACAGTTCAAGGGAGAATATTCTACAGTGCAAGGATGTAAAGTTTTCTGTATGCTATATACATAGAACAAAACTATGTACCAAGTACTAAAATATTATTTGATGTTATATAACAATTTTACTCTGACAATGACGATTACAGTAATTGAGATTTTTAAAAATAAAAATTTTAAGATTTGAAACATGAGCCTATGATTTGTAGCTTCACTTGTTAAAATATAAATCAAAGCAGAAGCAGTTCCCACTGTTATGGAGCAACTACGATTTTCTAGAATTATGCAGTGCACCAGGTCCTTGACTGGGAACAAAGTGGTACAAGCTCTAGGAGCCATATAACTTTACCTCAATTCACCAAAGAATTCATGGAAGCACTACAAAATGTAAAGAGGAATCGACAGCTTTCAGAGTATAAAACCATTCAAATACAGTGAAAGAAGAAACCAAATGATTCACAATGAGCATCTCTTTAGAAGAATAAAAGCAGTCTTCAAAAACATAAATGATCAGTGACATTTACCAAATCAAACTGATAGAACATAGAGCATATTAAATCAGACATACTGTTTTGAAAGGAATCAGAACAGCACACGAAAAAACACACACACATGAATCTATCACACGGAAAAAGACACCAGAAGGCTGGCTGCTTAGCTTAGTTGGTAAGAGCACAGCCTTGCAATGCCAAGATCTAAGGGTTCAGATCCCCATACCTGCCAGCTGCCAAAAAAACCCCATCACCAAGGTCAAGGGTTCAGACCACCATACTGGTCAGTTGCCAAAAGAGGGGAAAAAAAAAAAAAAGACACCAGAAATCCATATATAAAAGGATCTAATCTTAAATCAGTTTCTTGACCAGGATGTCTTATTCTGGGGATCATCAACCCCAAAAGCCTTTAAGGGGTCTATGAACCACTGAAATCACATGCTGTATTTGTGGGGGCGTTTTATGTATGTATGTGGACATTTCTCTCACACACAGGTTTCATCTTAAAGGTGTCTACGATCTTTAAAGACAAAGAATTTCATTGTTAAATCAAAACAACTTCCTGAACCATTAGTACTACCATACCATAAATAGAACATTAAATTAGCACTGCATTATGCGCCAGCCCGTGGCTCACTCGGGAGAGTGTGGTGCTGATAACACCAAGGCCACAGGTTCGGATCCTATATAAGGATGGCCGGTTGGCTCAATGGCTGAGCTTGGTGCTGACAACACCAAGCCAAGGGTTGAGATCCCCTTACCAGTTATCTTTTTCAAAATAAATAAATTAGCACTACATTAGAAAACATTTAAAGTGGCACTACATTCATTTTTAATAGCTATTTCAGGCTACAGTCCTGCAAGGTAGAACATCATTCTAAGTAAGAATATAACAGAAAAGTTTAGTAATCTACTCAGAAGAGGAGAGTAAGAATTTATATTCTTTCAAATTAGCCTGCTGGGGCTGGTTGGTCACTCAGTTGGTTAGAGCACAGTGTTACAACACCAAGGTCAAGGGTTCAGATCCCCATACTGGACAGCCACCCAAAATAAAATAAGCCTGCTGAACTGTATCTCTTCCTCAGTTATCAACTGCTATGTTTTATACTTTATATGCTAAATTTACTTAGAATTTAGTATACGACTAACCACTATTATCCAAAGTAAGGTAGAGTATTACCTAAAGTTCTAATTTAGCAGTTAGTTTAAATATTCTCTGACTCTAACAGCTTTCTAACAAGAAATAGCGACTTCAATGGAGCATTAAGTAGAACGACAATGCAGAGAAGGAAGCAGACGAGGAACAGAACATAGAGCATGGAGAAAGCTGTGAACGTTCTCCAAGTGGGAATCAGGAATTCTCTGAATAGCAAAGATCTGGGAGAAACCAAAAAGAGCTTTTAAGATTCTGGTTAAAGCCAAGAAATCGAACAAGAGGCAACTAGAAAAGCTGGGGTCAAATGAAACTATCTGGATTTCCATAATTATAGGAATCAGTAATCTGCAGAACATACATCAAAGGCAAAACAATGTAATTTCCAGGTATATATTCTCCATTGAGGCACCCTTCCCAAGGCTGCTCTCCCTTCAAGCAGTGGTCCTTTCCTTTTCAGGAGTCACAGACAGATAAAGAATCTGAGAAAAGCTATGCAATCATCTAGAAACTAAATATCTGGCTACACACACATAAAAGTTAGCATACACTTTCAGGAGGTTTGCGAATCCCTTTCAGGCCTGATACATGGATCCCAGATACCATTTTAAAGGCCTCAGGTCCCAAAATGATCCTACCTTTCACAACCCATTCTACTCTCTTCTTGCCATCAGAAATTTAAATGATTCCCTCAGTGCCATTAATCTCAAGTAGATCATAAGAAGAAAGCAACACAGGTAGTTAACGTTGGCAAATTAGAGCAGTGCTGAAATGAGAATCGGAAGGACTGGATTTGGGTCCCAGTTGTGTCGCTAATGGATATTGTAACATTACGTAAATCACAACTTGTGTTGGACCAGTGTTTTCTCAGCTGTGAATGAGGGGTTTGGAATGAATAAACAAAGGCGCTGACATTTTAGAAGGAAAGCAGTATTCCTGTGTTTAGTGTATACTTACTGAGAGTCTAACGTGTTTCAGGAAAACAAGGCCAACCTCAAGGAGCTAGACAGACAAACGAACAGTTATAAAACTATGTGACTCATACCTTAACGAAAGAAAATAAAGGGTTAAGGAATCAGAGGAGGAGGAGCACATATAACTTTGCCAAAGGAGATGAGAGTCTTTCTCAATTTTTCCCAGATAGGTAAGGTAAGTAGAGTATATCCAACATGGGGGAAGACTCCAAGGTGTGAGAAAGCAGGCGATTTTCAAGGGAATTCAAGGAGTTTGTGCAACCATGTAAAAGCATTAAGCACTAATATTAGACAACAAACAGGAAAATGTGTTATCAGTAGGCAAGGGAAGTGTTTTAGAATAAGAAAGCTTTGATTCACCTGCCTACCTGGCTGCCCCACTGTAAGTAAAAGAAGAACCAAGCTCACTTGACACCTGACTTAAAAATTAGCTGACTTACAAATAGTAAAAACTGCTCTCATCCTGACAATATTTGAACTGCAAATATCTAATAAAGAATAATGATCAGTCAGTTCCATGGTTTATAAACACTGATTAATCAACCAAATTGTTTCTGAGCCATCATTTACTAGAAACATACCATTACTTAGCTTTTGCCATTTCCCCACAGTTTTACTCCATTCCCTGATAGGCTCACAAAACTCCATTCCTTTTCTCTGACTTTCTCACACAGCAGCCTGATTCAGACAGCAATCAGGAGTGACCAAAGGGAAGGCAAGAAAGCAATCATGAACACTGTTTGAAAAGCCAGAATTAAGTTCAGACTATATCAATGTTATTAACTTGTCAATCAGACCAAATTAGACCTTTCCAGAAATCTCACTTCTGCCAATTTGCCCTTTGAAGGCCAATTCTTCCACCTGTGTGCCCTTGATCTCACTGGTTCCTGCCTTCTGAGGTTTCTGGCTCCCCTATCACCCCTTCTATTTCTTTCTTTCTTTCTTTCTTTCTTTTTTTTTTGTTACATAGATGACCAGTAAGGCGATCTTAACCCTTGGCCTGGTGTTATCAGCACCACACTCTCCCAAGTGAGCCACGGTCCAGCCCACCCCTTCTATTTCTTCACCCTCTACCTCTCTCTTTAGGCTCATCCACATAAACACATCAAGTTACCTTTTCTTCTCAGAAGTCATTCATTCAAGAAATATTTATCAAGCGCTTACTAAGTGCCTGGTAACGAGCAAAGCACTGGCACTGTCTTCATGAAGCTCTGAATAAGTAGTGAAGAAGATAAACTTGGATTAATAGCATCTGGCCTGCTTTAACACAAGAATTCAAGCCTAAGAAACCTCCTATTATCAAGGGGCCGGCCTGTGGCTCACTCGGTAGAGTGCGGTGCTGGTAACACCAAGGCCACGGGTTCGGTTCCCATATAGGGATGGCCGGTTAGCTCACTGGTAGAGCATGGTGCTGACGACACCAAGTCAAGGGTTGAGATCCCCTTCCCGGTCATTTTTAAAAAAAAAAAAAAAGAAACCTCCTATTATCAAGGGGCCGGCCTGTGGCTCACTCGGTAGAGTGCGGTGCTGGTAACACCAAGGCCACGGGTTCGGTTCCCATATAGGGATGGCCGGTTAGCTCACTGGTAGAGCATGGTGCTGACGACACCAAGTCAAGGGTTGAGATCCCCTTACCGGTCATCTTTAAAAAAAAAAAAAAAAGAAACCTCCTATTATCAAAAGTCATGTTTTAAAACCAACCATTTAGAGAGGGTAAAAGAAGTCAGGGGCCAGAGAGTTTCGGACTCAAAATACTAAATTCATTTTTCCTGTGAGAATTTCAATAACGTATAAATGTTCTCATACCACTAAGTAAGTTCAGCTTTTAGTTATATTTTGTTTTTGCTCAAGATCAAAGCCTTTCTTTCCCTAGCCCCATCAGCATCACCAAAAAAGCACAATGCAGGCTGGCCAGTTAGCTCAGCTGGTTAGAGTGTGGTGCTGACAACACCAAGGTCCAGGATTCCATCCCTTTACCAGCCAGATGCCAAAAACAAAATAAAAAAGCACAACTCTTCACAAACATTATCACAAACATCACCCATTGTGATAAAGCAAAAAGTCCACTTAAATCCTTTTCTCCTACTCAGGCAGTGTTACTTTCAATAGCAATTTGCTTAATGCATATTGTGTTCCTGCTGCATTATGTCCAATTCACTTATATGAAAGGGGAAGTCATGGAATGCCACAAGGAGTATGTAATAGGGGCTCATACTGGGCATGGGTAGTTGGGAAGGCCCCCAAGAAGTAAGACTTCAGGGACGAGTAGCGAGAGAGGAAAGAAAAGGGGGAAATGTTGTGCCAAAGCAGAGGAAAATACATTTATAAAGGCCCTAATGGGAGAATGGACAGGCACATTTCCAGGAACAGAACACAGTGCAAAAGAGGGAGGAAAGTAATATGGGAAATGATAAGAGGCAGAACACATGGTCTTGTGAGCCGGAGGAAGAGGCTGAATTTTACATTGTGAGCAATGGGAAATGACTGAAGGGTTTAAGTACAAAAGTCACATAATCATGCTTCATTTTAGCCACCTTCCCCCACTCTTTCCCTTCAAATTGGGCTTCTTAAAAGAGCAGTCTACGCTTGCTTGTTCACAGTCTTTCCACCTTCTCAACTCCAGGCATCTGTCTTTTGTAATCCACTGAAATTGCACTCTTTAAGGTGTCTGTTGATCTTCTAGCTGTTCAATTCAGTGGGCTCTTTCAGTCTTGATCTTATTTATCCCATCTGAAGCATGAGGCCCCACTGACCTTCAATTCCCTCCCCCACCACTTTTTCCCCCACTTCTATGGTTACTCCTCTCTCTCTACCTACCCGCTTAAATTTTGTCTGTCAAGATTCTGTCCTTGGCCTTCAGCATTTCCAAACTCTTTATTGTCTTCCCTGGGTGATGTCATAGACATCTTGTACCTCAAACACCACCTACGTGCTCATGACTACCAAACTTGTAGCTCAGACCTCTCTCCTGAACTCCAAATTTATACATTCAATAATTTCCATTTCAATATCTCACAGGTACCTCAAATGGAAGTTTCGAAACCAAACATATCCTACCCCTTTAACATTTCAAATCTGTACCTCCCCTCTATCCCTCCTGCCCCTGCCTAAGTTCTGAAGCTCAGCATTTCTCTTCGGGTTTTCACCAACAGATTAGCTCCCTGTACTATCCCTCACTTAGCCTCATCTAACCCATTAATGATCAGAATGATTTTGCTACAAAGTAGGGCCATGGTACCGGAAGACTTAAAATTCCACAGTGGGTTTCTATTTATTAGCTCAAGATCCTTAGTTCAACCTTCTAGGCCCTGCATTATTCTCTGGCACCTCAACTTTACACCAGACTCAGTACCAGGCTAAACTGGTGGTAGTTCTCTCAGCATTCTATGCTCTGTGCCTTTGTGCATACTTCTTCCTTCCTTGGAATATTAATTCTCTCCCCCTCTCTTGTTCTCTTCACCTGGCCAACTTGTTCTTCAAGACAGGCATGTTCTCCATTCTTCAGGAAGCGTCACCAGAGCTTCCAGGTGCACCCCTTTTTGGGAAATACAGAACTCCTATGTGCTCATTCCCACAGCACTCTGTGCTTTATATTTATCCCTCTTCTTCAGGAAGCGTCACCAGAGCTTCCAGGTGCACCCCTTTCTGGGAAATACAGAACTCCTATGTGCTCATTCCCACAGCACTCTGTGCTTTATATTTATCCCTCTTAGCTTTTCATCTGCTTACCTATTTACGACTCCCCACTAGGCTGGATCCTTGAAAGCGGGCATTAGGTCTTCAAAGAGATATCCTAAGTACCTAACACTAGCACAAAACAGGCATGCTATGAGTGAACAAATGAAAATATGGAATTACGGGCCGGCCTGTGGCTCACTCGGGAGAGTGCGGTCCTGATAACACCAAGGCCCCGGGTTCGGATCCCATATAGGGATGGCCGGTTCGCTCACTGGCTGGGCGTGGTGCTGACAACACCAAGTCAAGGGTTAAGATCCCCTTACCGGTCATCTTTTAAAAAAAAAAAAAGAAAATATGGAATTACAATGAGGCCTTGAAGAGAACAAGTTCTAGAACATAAGCACCTCAAAAGCAGGAAACTTGTCAGAAGCATTCTCTGCAAAATCCCCAAGGCCCAGAGCAAAAGCTGGCACACTACTTCAGGTCAGTAAATATTTGCAGAATGGCTAAATGAATGTTCTGGAGTTACAGGAAAAGAGTCCAAACTAACTCCTCCTTACTTGGTTTCCATTTCTAACTTTCTTGGTCTGTGACCTACTCTTACTGTAACACCACTGTGCATGGCATGGTTTCTACTGTGCAAACTAATGCACTTACTCCATTAGGAAAAAATAATAATACCAGCAACAATCAAGCAAATAAACTACAGGATTCCTAGGTATAAGTCTATGGAGGGATTTCCTGAACTCCTTGAAACTGGATATGAAATTTTTAGTGGATAAGCATGTGCATTTTTCCGGCAAAAGGAAATTCAATTTTCACTGAATACTCAAGAATACGAGGGTACTTCAAAAAGTTTGTGGAAAAATAAAATTAAAAGATAATATTAATCTTTCCATGAACCTTTTCAAGACCCCTGTATTAATGATACCAAAAAAAAAAAAAAAGCCCCAACGAACTGCTAAATAAAATATTAAGCTGAATTGTAGCAGTCACCTCACTCTTCTCAAATGTCTTTCCATATATCATGTGTACCCTGGAGACAGCAGCCTCTGCTAAAACAAATATAACTAGATAAGATGAAGCTTGCAGACTATCACATAAAGATTCCTACTAGAATTTGCATTTAAGATTTTCTATAATTGGAAGAGTCCTTAACAGCATTCTCTAGAAGTTAGTGCCCTATCCTAACAAACTCTACCTATATGAAATAAGGTTTTTACTGTCATCTAATTAAAAGGGGTAGGGGAAAACCAAGGATCACCCAGATTTACAGGAAAGTCTTTTATTTTTTTTTACTGTACAGAGTAAACCAAACATAAGGAGCAGCATTTAACTCACCAACCACTAAATTCAATCTTGGGAATAACACGCTAATGATTAAACAGTAGGGGATAAGCAATTGAATCATTTTAAAAGAGATAAAACAGTTGTTTGAATTAAAAGGTAAAAAATGTAGAAAAGCTACATGCTTTCATACTATAGATTTAAGTAAACTGAATAGGCAAGATTATTCCATGGTGACAGGCACCAGAACGGTCTATGGGACGGTGGAGGAGGCACGACGGCAGGTTAGGGGTGACAGAAAGGTTATTTTGATTTCACTGGTGCTTGCATGGGTGCATATACTTGTGAAACGCGTTCAAATGCATACATGACACCTGTGTCTCTTACTGTGCGGAAAGTATGCCACAGTAAAGAAAACTGTGACGAGAACGATGCTCTGTCATTGAGCTAATACGACCAAAGCCTCTTTTCGTTCTGGGAAAGCTTTGTGGAGGACGACCTACACGCTAGACACTGGGCCCCCTGAGAGGAATCGAGATCGGCGACCCCAGGGCTCCCGCCGCCGCGACGGTTCGCCACTGCCATTGCCAGAGTCCCACGAGGTACCGCCAACCCCCCCCAGGACCGGCGAGAAAGAGCGGCCTTCGCCGCCGCAGGCCCCAGGTGGGCGGCCCGGGGCGGCCTGCTCCATCGGGTCCGCGCCAGCGCCCCGCACAGCCCGGGGACGCCGGCTGCCCGCTCGCTCGGCCACGCAACACACGATCAGCGACAGCGGTGTCCGCGAGCAGCAGCCACGTACAGGGGAGCGGAAGCAACCGCGAGCCCGCTCCCAGGGGTGCACGGCCCCACGCTGGTTCTCCCGGCGCCCCGTCGCCCCCGTTCTACACCGTCCGCCCAGGCGCCCCTTCCCGGGCAGTGTAACCCTGCAGCCCATCCACGCCCACCCCCAGGCGCCGCTGCGGCTCCGCCCCACCCCGAACTAAGTCTGCGCTTGCGCTAACGACAAGGCCTCGTATTTAAAGTCTTTTTTTTTTTCAAACTGGGCAAGACAGCGGTCGGCGCAGGCGCGCCCCTGACGCGGCCCGCGCGCCACCACTTCCGCCCTGAGCGGGAGGCGGGGGAGGCGGGAGGGAGCTAGAAGGCGCGAGCCCGGGTCCTCGCAGGAGGATTGCGGCCCTGCGCAGGCCCGCGACTCACCAAGTACAGCGGCT
>NW_007734421.1:51577-54621 GCF_000696425.1 Galeopterus variegatus
AGCCGGGTAGCGCGCCGGCGCTGCGGCGCATGCGCGCCCCGTGCCCCGCCCCGCCCCCACGCTGAGCCCGGCCGGCCTTGGGGAAAGTACCTGGAGCGTCGCACGTCAGCGCGCCGACTGGGCGCCGAGCGCCGCGCTGGGTCTGGCGGTGGCGGGGCGTGGCGCGGCCCTGGGGGGCGTGGCCCGGAGGACGCCCAGGTGGGAGGGGGCGGGGCCAAGGGACCACCTAGGAGCTGCAGTCAACGGGGAGCTGGGCGGGAGGTGGCCCGCTCCTCTCGGACGCCCCCGGACTTGCCCAGCGCAGAGAGTGGAGTAGCGCGAGGTTAGCTGGAGCGGGACCGGCCAAGAAAGTCTCGAGAAGTCAACAGCACGCTCCCCTACCTTTACGTTCCCATTTCTCTTTTTCTCTTGAGTCGTCTTTTTAAAAAATGCGTTAATCGAGACATATTTAAAGCTTCGTGTAGGTCAGTTTTGCAACTTGTGTTCAACCACAGAACGAATTTCCCAGCCCTGATGTCACCTGTAGTTCTTGTGCCAAATCAAACCGCTACAGCCAAACGAAAGGCAACCTTCCTGGAATTTGGCAGATACGTCTTAAGGTTCCACACCTTAAAAATTAGTGTTACCTGTAAAAAGAACAAATCGTTCACCAAACAAACGTATTGGTTACGGAAATGTCTTCCTTCAGATTTAAGACATAGCAGTTCATTGTTAGTGAACTCATGTGTTTATCTTACCAACCGAAATTGAGGCTGTGGAGGCAGCAATAACTTTGTAAAGTTTATTGGGAGTCAAATGTGAGGACCCTGGAAACACCATTCCACACAGAAGTGCTCGGAAGTTAATTACGGATAACAAAGGCTTCATAGACAGGAAAGGCTGAAGAGGGCAGAAACAGAACAAAAAGAGGATTGGTCATTTCAAAGTTACTTTCCTTGTAAGGTGGGAAGAGGGATACAGAACAATAGGAAAATAACTGATTAGTTAACATTACAGTACTTCAGGCTATCACTTTTGTGTAAGGGTTAAAGTAAAGGGAACTTTATTATCATACCTATTGAAGATTTAAAGTGGCCTGTTTCGGGCTGGCCCGTGGCTCACTCGGTAGAGTGCGGTGCTGATAACACCAAGGCCCCGGGTTCGGATCCCATATAGGGATGGCCGGTTCGCTCACTGGCTGGGCGTGGTGCTGACAACACCAAGTCAAGGGTTAAGATCCCCTTACCGGTCATCTTTTAAAAAAAAAAAAAAAACTGGCCTGTTTGGAAAATTGACTGTTATCTCTTCTAGTTCTCCTAAGCTTAAATAAACCACAACCTGACTGGAACTTAGCAAGAGTGACTCCATTTTGCCTTTTCTGTGTTCTCTTGGGGCCAAACAATGTTCCTCTGGCTAATTTTTATTTAACACTACTTATGTAGTATAACTTAGGGACACATGAGACCTCCTCCACAATCTCTAATCACAATCTAATTGTCCTGATTTCTAAAATTCTGTCGTTGAAACTGATTATTTAGCTTAAAAGTATGGTATCTCCCACTATACCCTATGACGCATGGCATGAGATTGCTTTCCAACCTGTTCTATCAAGGAAAAACAGCTCATTTGCCCGTTTAAAATCAAGGTTGCCAAAAAAAACCCCAAAATACCAAGGTTGGCGATGGTGGGGGTGTTTCCCTGTGAGGGGTGGCATCATCTTGATCTCAAAGCAGCAATTCTCCTCACCAGGTATTCACCATTCCTTTGAAACTCGTCAACTTCACTGGGTAGGGGAGTTGTGCATGCTCCTCTGATGTTTTTATCTTAGTTTGCTGAGTGCAGATAAGATTCTAGAGCAGTGGTTCTGACAACAGCATCATTTGCATCAACTGTGAGCTTGTCAGAAATGCAAATTAAAAGACAGCACCCCAACTTATTGAATCAGAATCTCTGGTGATGGAGACGAGGAAACTACTTAAATAAGCTCTCCTAGGGATTTTTTATTTTTTTATTATTTATTTATTTATTTATGTATTTATTTGTCCTTTTTGAGACCGGCCACACCGCGCTCAGCCAGTGAGCGCTGTGAGCGCACCGGTCATCCCTATATAGGATCCGAACCCACGGCGGGAGCACTACTGCGCTCCCAGCGCCACACTCTCCCGAGTGCGCCACTGGCTCGGCCCTCTTAGGGATTTTTAAAAAACTTTTTTATAACAGACTATTTTTTAGATCAGTTTTTATGCCTTTTAAAGTTTGAGAACGGGGCCAGCACGGTGGCGCGCTGCTACAGTGCGCCGCTTGGGAGCGCAGCGGCGCTCCCGCCGAGGGTTCGGATCCCACATACAGACCGGCCGCTCACTGGCTGAGCGAGGTGCGGGCGCAACACCGAGGGTTGCGATCCCGTTGCCGGTCCCAGTCTGGTACAGGCGCGACACTGAGGGTTGCGATCCGTTGCTGGTCACGAAAAAAGACAAAAAGGAAAAAAAAAAAATTTCATGGAAAGATTCATATTATCTTTTAATTCTTTTTCCATGAACTTTCTGAAGTATTCTCATATAACCCAAAAGCCTAATGTCTGTATAAGAGATGCACATTCACAGAGCTGGGCAGATACTTGTTACATTGCATAGATTCCAGTGAGAATGGAACTCCAGTGAAGTACATATATTTTTTTAAATAAAACTTTTGTTGAAATATACATATAGAAATGTACACAAATGACAAGAGTTTAACTCAGTGAGCTTTTACAAACACTCTCCCGAGTGCGCCACTGGCTCGGCCCTCTTAGGGATTTTTAAAAAACTTTTTTATAACAGACTATTTTTTAGATCAGTTTTTATGCCTTTTAAAGTTTGAGAACGGGGCCAGCACGGTGGCGCGCTGCTACAGTGCGCCGCTTGGGAGCGCAGCGGCGCTCCCGCCGAGGGTTCGGATCCCACATACAGACCGGCCGCTCACTGGCTGAGCGAGGTGCGGGCACAACACCGAGGGCTGCGATCCCGTTGCCGGTCCCGGTCTGGTACAGGCGCGACACTGAGGGTTGCGATCCGTTGCTGGTCACG
>NW_007734421.1:54654-70001 GCF_000696425.1 Galeopterus variegatus
CATGGAAAGATTCATATTATCTTTTAATTCTTTTTCCATGAACTTTCTTGAAGTACCCTTGTATCCGAGTCTGAATGATTTTTAGTTTTACTCTGAGATTTCTATTGTAAAATGCTTTGTCTGTTTTGCACAGAGCTGGGCAGATACTTGTTACATTGCATAGATTCCAGTGAGAATGGAACTCCAGTGAAGTACATATATTTTTTTAAATAAAACTTTTGTTGAAATATACATATAGAAATGTACACAAATGACAAGAGTTTAACTCAGTGAGCTTTTACAAAGTGAACACAGCCATATGTCAATACTTGGTCCAGAACAGGAACTTTAGCTGTACTCCAGGAAGCCCCTGGAACTCCTTCCTAGATACCACCCTCATCCTTGAGTAACCAGCTCCATGCTCTCTAACACCATGGATTCGTTTTGCCTTTCTTGAACTTTATTTAATTATACAGTATGTAATTTTTGTGTCTAGCTTCTTTTGCTCAACATGTTTGTAAGATTCACCCATGTTGTTGCATGTAGAATAGTTTATTCTCATTGCTAAACAGTATATGATTGTTTGACTCTACCACAATTTATTTGTTCTAAATTTGGTTGTTTCCAGTTTGGGGGGTTATCATGAAGAGTACTGTTAAGAACATGCTTGTACTTGTCTTTTGGTGGACATTTGCACTAATTTCTCTTGGGCATATATCTAGAAGTGGATTGTTGGATCATAGTGCACGTGTATGTTCGGCTTTACTATATGTTGCTGAATGGTTTTCTGAGTGACTGTGCCCCCCTTGAGATTGGACACAGGACAGTGATGGTCACTATCATCACTCCTGTTCAACATTGTATAGCAACAAGTGAGGAAAACTAAGAAATAGTATAATGATTGGAAAGATGAAACAAAGTTGATACTATTATGGCCAATATATTGTACACATAGAAAATCCAAAGTAGGGCCGGCCCGGTGGCGCACTTGGTAGAGTGTGGCGCTTGGGAGCGCGGCAGCGCTCCTGCCGAGGGTTCGGATCCCATATACAGACCGGTCCGCTCACTGGTTGAGCGCGGTGCGGGCGCGACACCAAGGGTTGCGATTCCGTTACCGGTCATGAAAAAAGACAAAAAGGAAAAAAAAAAAAAAGAAAATCCAAAGTAATCTACAGATACACTATTAGATTAATAAGTGAATTTAGCAACATCACTGAGTCAATATAAGAAAAATAATTTGTATTTCTACATAGCAACAAATAGAAAGTCAAAACATTTCAAAATAAAATTATTCAAAAAAATTTTTAACACAAGATTAGCAAGGGCTGGCCCGGTGGCGCACTGCTACAGTGCGCCGCTTGGGAGTGTGGCGGCGCTCCCGCCGAGGGTTCGGATCCCACATACAGACCAGCCGCTCACTGGCTGAGCTAGGTGCGGGCGCAACACCGAGGGTTGCGATCCCATTGCCGGTCCCGGTCCGGTATGGGTGCGACACTGAGGGTTGCGATCCGTTGCCAGTAACGAAAAAAGACAAAAAGGAAAAAAAAAAAAAAAGATTAGCAAGATCTCTAGGCTGAAAACCACAAGCTATTACTAAAGAGAAACTAAGGAAAAACTAATTAAATGGAAGGATATATGATGTTAATTGCTTGAAAACTTTAGTGTTGTAAAGTTACCAATACTTCTCAGAGTAATCTATGGATTCAATGCTATCTCAATCAAAATCCTACCAGATTTTTTTTTGGTGGAAATCAACAAGCTGAAAATATATATATATACACACATATGTATTTTTATGATTTTTTTTTTTTTTTGGTGGTTGGCCATGAATCTAACATTTATATGAAAATGCAAAGGGCCAAGAATAGCCAAAATAATCTTGAGTAAGCAAAAGCTGGAGGTTTTATTCTACCAGATATTAAGACATTCTAAAGCTACAGTAATTAAAACAGTGTGTTACTAGTGTGAAGATAAGCAAATGGAAGATGTACTATTAGGACAGAGTCCAGAAACAAACTCAAGGACCAAGAGTAGCCAAGAAGGACAGATCTGGAGGACTTCACCCTCCAGATCCCTTGACATCTCTGCAGCCATCAAGATCTGTTATACAGTATGGTATTGATTCAGGGATAGACAAACTGACCAGCAGAGCTAAACAGAAAGTCCAGAGACAAGCTCACAAACATACAGTCATCTGGTGTGTGTGTTTGTGTGTGTATTCCACAAAGGCTGATACTGTGGTACAATAGGGAAATGATGGTGTCTTCAATACAGTGCTGGATTCAAAAGAGCATATCCCATATATTTCCATATATATGAAGTTCGACAACAAGCAACATAATTGAGATTACCTCTGGTGGTTGTGGGGGTAGGGTGGGGCTGTTGACTGGGAAGGAACATGGAGGAAACTTTTGGGGTCCTGGAGATACTCTATATCTTGATCTGGGTGATGGGTACACTATTGTATGTAATATACACATATTTGTGTGTGTGTGTGTGTGTGTGTTTACAATTCATTGAGCTACACATTTAAGACTTTTTTGCACTTTGCGTATACTAATCTCAACAATTTTTTTTTTTTTCTGGCAGCTGGCTGGTACAGGGATCCAAACCCTTGACCTTGGTGTTATCAGCACCATGCTGTAACCAAGTGAGTCAACTGGCCTGCTCTTAAAATTTTTTAATTTAAATAAATAAAAAGAAATGGTGCTGTTTAATTTAGTAATGGAAACCACACACAGTATTTCACATGGTATTTAATAAGCTAATATCACCTAGTGAATATAGCAAAAGACTGTGTACAGCTTCCAGAACCATACACTGCACCTAGATTTTTTAAAATTGCCAGCATCTACAAAGTACAGATATGAACCACATGGGATTAAGATGGGGATTCACTCATTCCATATTTTGTAGCCATAAAATATATCCACTGCATAGTCTTGTACCAAATGCAACTAATGTACCGAATTAAAATGTTAATATTTACTCAACTTTATATACAGCATCCAAAAATGGCTATAGTAGAGAAAAAAAATTGTCGTTTTACAAAAAACTTTCAAAAATAACTACTTAACCCAACTACATAGCATATAATGTAGACTTTCAAATGAACTATCATGGTATCTGAGTATACTGGTTATCAATTTATTGCCTTTAAGCTCTGAAGTCTTCCTTTTTGCCTTCTCTGTGAGGATGGATCTGGGCCCTTTAAATATTTTTCTTTGCCAATTGACACGATGCTAAACTTTGTCAGTAGAGGGCAGTAGAGAGACGTTGCAGGAGAAAGGGGCCTGCTTTCTGGTTCCCACGTGCTTGCTTGGCAGGCTCCAGCAGCCAGCAGCCTCCCCCAGCACCTCACTCCCTGGGTGGTTTTGTAGCAGAGTACCTTCAGTGAGACATCTCCTCATAAACAGCTTTCCCATAAACCCTAGAGACCTGATTTCCAGCAAACCCCAGAGGGCAGTGTAGTTCCCAAAATTTGTCTGCCTGGAACCTGTGAATGTGACCTTCTATGGAAAAAGAGTATTTGCAGAGGTAAGGATTTTGATATGAGAGCATCTTGAATTGTCAGGACGGGCCCTAAATCCAATGTCAAGTGTCCTTGTAAGAGAAGGGCAGAGAGATTTAAGACACAGGAAAAAGCCATGTGAAGATTGAGGCGGAGATTAGGTGATGCAACTACATGAAACACCCGGAGCCACCACAAGCTGGAGGAGACAAGGAAGCATTCTCCCCTAAATGCTTCAGAATGAGCACATCCCTGCACACACCTTGATTTTGGTCCTCTGGCTCCCAAAACTGGGAAAGAACAAACTTCTGTCTTAAGCACCAAGTTTGTGGTGATTTGTTATGGCAGCCCACCGTGCAAGATCTCCAGCAAGTTCCACCAGTGCAGCACCACAGGGATTTCTCTGCTTTCAGTGAGCAGGGCATGTCTTCCCCAAGGAGGTCTGGATCTCAGGCCTGCTGAGGGTGACAGTGGGAGGAGGAAGGGGATACCCTTCCCTGGACACTCTATCTCAGTTGGAGGAGTGATGACTTACTAGCCCTGTATCCTTTAGAGTTCTCTGTACTTTTTCCTAGAAAATCCCTCATTACTTCAACTCCTGTTATAGTTAATAACTATTTATATTAAATTTTCTCTGTTCAAATTATTGAGTGGTCTCTCTTCTTTTTTTTTTTTTTTTTTTTTTTTTTTTTGAGCACGAAAGTACTTTTTTTTTGGTTTTTTGATGTTACTTGCAGAGGGCTTCTAGATCAACCTTTCAAAATTGTGAAGTTGGAATCATATTCATTTTGAGTTCTCTCTTTAAGACGGTTGTTTTCAAAGTGCGGTCCCAGTACTAACATCATCAGCATCACCTGGAAACTTGTTAAAAACACAAATCCTTGGGCCTCACCAGAACCTGATGAATCAGAATTCTGGGGTGGGGTTCAACAATCTGGTTTTTGTTTTTTGTTTTTTTTGTCCTTTTTGAGGCCGGCCGCACCGCGCTCAGCCAGTGAGCGCTGTGAGCGCACTGGTCATCCTTATATAGGATCCGAACCCGCGGCAGGAGCGCTGCTGCGCTCCCAGCACCGCACTCTCCCGAGTGCACCATGGGCTCGGCCCTGAGTGGTCTCTCTTCTAATTAGATCCAGACCAATACTGTGAGAAATAAGAAGACCAAAAAAATGATCTCTCTCTCTCTCTTTTTATATATATATATGTATTTTTTTTTTGGTGGCTGGCTGGCACAGGGATCTGAATCCTTGACTTTTGTGTTACAAAGCTGTACTCTAACCAAGTGACCTGACAGCCAAAAATTATATATCTAAATTTAACTTCACACATGAAGAAAAATTTATACTTCTTTATATTTTGATGTAAATATTTAATAACTGACTGAAAGAATAATATACCTATCTATAGAATTTACCTACCCTGCCTTATACACCTCTTCCCTAATAAACAACCGTATCTAGAAGAGGGGAGAGGCAAGCATAGAATAAATAGTGTCAAGTCATCTGGATGTGCAAGTGGAAAAAATGAATCTTGACCTCTACCTCAGGCCATTCACAATAAGCAGTTCTAATGGAATGGAGATCTAAACATGAAAAGTGAAATAATAAAGCTTCTAGGAAAAAACAAACATGAGAATATTTTTATCACCTTTCTTAATGAGACACAAAAAATACTAAAGAAAAGAATAAATTATAATTTTTCTTTCTTTCTTTTTTTTTTGGCAGCTGGATGGTGTGCTCTAACCAGCTGAGCTACCCAGCCAGCCTTGGAATAAATTATTAAATTAAGGACTTCTGTTCAGCAAACAACTGCATTAAGATTGGAAAACAGAAAGCCATGGAGTAGGAAAACTTTTCCAATGGATACTTCCAACAAAGGACTCAGGTCCAAAAATATATAAAGAATACCTACAAATAAGTATGAAAAATGAGCAAGAGATAGGCATTTCATAAAGAGGGTATTTAAATAGCTAGTAAATATGTGAACCTCAACCTCGTCAGTCACTAGGAAATGCAAATTAAAACTATACTGAGAAAACACTTCACTCCAACCAGAATGACAAGAACTTGGAGCACCTGCAGTTCTTATACCTGCTGGGTAAGTACGTTTTCACTGGGGGGAAGTAAAGTCCTAGCAAATCAAGCCATATTGAACCATTCCAGAGGATAAAGTGTGTTGGAAGAGAAGTTGCCAGAGAGGGACAAATATGTAATTTGCCACTTTGTCAAGATAAATATCACAGTTTTGCCTTAATCAGTCTTGGAAGGAAGAATAAATAATGGATAAAGGAAGACAAAAACCACGTTACTTTGGTCAGGATTCTAAAGTGATTAGTTTTTTAATACTTTATTATAACTACGTTTCCTTGTACATGTGTATTAGTCTGTTTCTGTTGCTTTTAACAGAATACCTAAAACTGGGTAATTTATAAAGAAACAGAATTTATTTCTTACAGTTTTGGAGGCTGAGGAGTCCAAGGTCCAGGGGCACATCTGGTGAAGGCCTTCCTTCTGGTGGAGATCGTCTGCAGAGTCCCGTGGCAAGGTTGGGTGTCACATGTGAGGGCTGAGCAAGAACACACTCATGTGCTCTCCTTATAAAGCCATCAGTCCAGGGCCCACCCCGTGGCGCACTCGGGAGAGTGCGGCGCTGGGGGCGCAGCAGCGCTGCCGCGGGTTCGGATCCTACATAGGGATGGCCGGTGCGCTCACTGGCTGAGCGTGGTGCGGCCAGTCACAAAAAAAATAGATAAATAAATAAAGCCATCAGTCCACACCAATGATAGACCATTAACCCATTAACCCATTGGTGGATTAATCCATTCATGAGGGCAGGGTCCTCATGATCCAACCACATGAAGGCCCCACCACATGAGCTTTGGAGGGGACAAACATTAAGACAGGAGCAATGTGTTAGACAATTCTCAAGTCTCCTTAATTCTTGACATCTGGGACTTTTTACTTGTTTTGATAATTTTAAGTCTGCATCTATCAGTGTCCCAGTAGGAAACAGTTGGTACACTCAAAAAGTGTAATTAAAGAGAGTTTAAGGACAAAACAATTAACAAAGTAGTGGACAAAATTAAAAGAAATCAGTAAAGCAGAGTGAATCGCCCTGGATTAGCAGCAGTAGAGGAATTCTACCATCCGTGGGTCTGAAGGTGAGAGGGATGGGAGCGGTTACCAAAACCCAGAGAGCAGGCAGGAGAGGGAGGCCAAACGGGCACTGTGGCTTTCTGTCAAGGAGCACAGTCAGTCCTGTCCTGACTTCAGTAGGAATACATACTGTATTAATTTTCTACTGCTGCTTAACAAATTACCCCAAATTTCATGGCTTAGAACAATACAAATTTATTATCTTACAGTTCTGGAGTCCAGAAGACAGAAAATGGGTCTTTTGGGCTAAAATCAAGGTCCTGGCAGGGCTGCATTCCTTCTGGAGAATTCCATCCTTGCCTTTTCCAGGTTCTAGAGGCCACTCATGTTGCTTGGTTTATGGTTCCTTTCAGAAATTACATCAGTGTGACCTCTGTCACATCTCCTTTTGACTCTGACCTTTTGCCACCCTCTTCCATCTTTTAAGGACCCTTGTGATTACATTGGGCCCACCTGGATAATCTCTCCATCTTAAAATCTTTAATTTAACTATGGCTACAAAGTCCCTTTGCCATGTCAGAAGACATATTCACAGGTGCCTGCCCTGGAAACTTTTCTAGGGTTGGTTTCTATAATCTGCTGCTTCACTGGAGGACAAAGCACACAAGAAGGCCATAGCCGAGGTTTCCAGAGAAACAGCAGCAGAGTTACTGAATTAAGTAAACCAGAGTCTGCCCTTCTTCTGGACATCCAGGTAGGTGAGCTGAAACATTTCCTTCTTGTTTAAAGCCAGTTTGCTTCAGGTCTTCTCTTATGTGCAGCCCAAAGCATGCTGACTGATACAGTGCTCCAACACCTACTTACAGTTCAAGATGTGAACGCTCACCTACCTAATCGTACTGTGACCAAGCAATGGGCTCACTGCCTGATGCACACAGAAAGTCAAACCCTGTGATACTGGCTTTTGTGAGAAGAAGGGGCTTTATTGCACAGCCAACTAACAAGGAGACAGGAGGCTGTACTCAAACCTGTCTCCTCGGTTCAGAGTTGAATTAAACTTTTATGGGTTGTGGAACAGGTTGGTATGCAGAAGCACTGGCAGGGCAGTGACTGATTTTGATTGGTGGGTTTACGGAAAATGAAAAATAGTTAGGCTCCCTCAGCCGTTCAGAAGCCTGCTGAGCATGACCTAGCCTGTTTGATGTAAGCATGTTAACTGGGCACATGTGCCCAGGTGTTTCTTGACTGTTGTCTGATGTAAATACACATGGGCACCCAGGTTACTTGGTTATCTGACGTAAGTATAAAGGACAAATGGCTCTGATCCACAGGGCCCCAGGATGCCCCGGGAGGCCACCAGGGCAGCTGTGGCCACTGCAGGGCTGCTGCTACTTACCTGAGCTTGCGTCTGAATAAAGCATGTCAACCTTGCCAATAGCTCCCAGGATCTTTTCCGATTACCTAGCTCATGACCTGCATATGAGAGGTCTGTGACCCAGTCTGCATATGAGTATTCTGTGACCCAGCCAGCATATGAGTGGTCTGTGACCTAGTCTGTTTATGAGGGGTCTGTGACCCAGTCTGCACAGAACAGGTTTGAAGGGTCTGTGACCCAGCCCAACAGCAGGCTTCAGCACTAGAACTGTCTGGACAACAGACCTCTTGCTTCTGAAAGAGCTCCAGCGTTTTCAGGTTCCATTGTCCTGGCCTCCTTGGTTCCATAGGGAAGATCATTGGTTACACATGTTATTTGGAAGCCAAGGCTTTTTCTACTGTGCATGCCCAGGTTTCATGACTTGCAAATTTGGGCTTGGCTTCATCTGCAAGAAAGCTGAAGCCATGGTTAAACAACAGACCTGGTTTAAATTGATTACGTGATTACACATACCCCACAAAGGAGAGGAAGTCAACTATGGTCTTGCACAAAATGGGGCTCCAGCTTCTAAGAAGGATAATAAAGTTATTCTGGGTAGAACCGACATGGGGCAGACAGTCTCTGTGCATGCAGGATTACTTTGTGCCCTCTCTTCTCACCTTCCCTGTTACCACAGAACTTCAGGCAAGAGAAACAGTCAAGATAGAGATAATCTACACTTCCCAAGCAGCACTGCTGACTTCCTTCCACGGGGAAGATGTGTTACCACTGAATGCAAGACACTAGACCTTCCAGCTTCCCCGGGGAGGCTGGGCATGGCCAGCTGTTGAGATATGAAGTCCTGGTGGGGTCTTTCTGTTGTGAGACAAGTCAATGGTACGTGGGAGGGGGCAGGTAGCAGAGGGAAAATGAACAGAAGGAGAAGCACAGTGCTGAGACAATTAGGGGATGAGAGAGAATGAGAAGTGGTTTTATGACCATGGAAACTTGAGAAGAAGGAGCAACTTCCACAGAGTTTCTGGGAATATTTCTGGGCTGTATGTTGCATACATGCCTGGAGCAAGGCTTTAGGAAAACCTATAAGAAAGAACAAAAGTATTCTTGAAGGTTTCTGTAGTTGGATTTTTGTTTCCTTTTGAATGAAACTTCAAACAGGTGTTCAGGAGCCCTGGCTTACAGTCAAGTAATATGAGGGCCCACAAAAATTAAATAACATTGAAGAAATCTATTAAAGCTCCTCAGATTCAATTTATCCAAATCTGAATTCAAGACCTTATGTTCTAAACCTGCTTCTTTTCCTGCATTTTCTATTTCATTTAATGGGATCACTTATTCACCCAAGCCACAAACCTGGTGGCTCTCTATCCTTTATCTTCTGTTGATTCTTGACTTCTTTTTTTTTTTTTTTTTCTTTTTTGTCTTTTTTCGTGACCGGCAACAGATCGCAACCCTCAGTGTCGCGCCCGCACCGGACCGGGACCGGCAACGGGATCGCAATCGGTGTTGCTCCCGCACCTTGCTCAGCCAGTGAGCGGCCGGTCTGCATGTGGGATCCGAACCCTCGGTGGGAGGGTACGTGGGAGGGGGCAGGTAGCAGAGGGAAAATGAACAGAAGGAGAAGCACAGTGCTGAGACAATTAGGGGATGAGAGAGAATGAGAAGTGGTTTTATGACCATGGAAACTTGAGAAGAAGGAGCAACTTCCACAGAGTTTCTGGGAATATTTCTGGGCTGTATGTTGCATACATGCCTGGAGCAAGGCTTTAGGAAAACCTATAAGAAAGAACAAAAGTATTCTTGAAGGTTTCTGTAGTTGGATTTTTGTTTCCTTTTGAATGAAACTTCAAACAGGTGTTCAGGAGCCCTGGCTTACAGTCAAGTAATATGAGGGCCCACAAAAATTAAATAACATTGAAGAAATCTATTAAAGCTCCTCAGATTCAATTTATCCAAATCTGAATTCAAGACCTTATGTTCTAAACCTGCTTCTTTTCCTGCATTTTCTATTTCATTTAATGGGATCACTTATTCACCCAAGCCACAAACCTGGTGGCTCTCTATCCTTTATCTTCTGTTGATTCTTGACTTCTTTTTTTTTTTTTTTTTTTTTTTGTCTTTTTTCGTGACCGGCAACAGATCGCAACCCTCAGTGTCGCGCCCGCACCGGACCGGGACCGGCAACGGGATCGCAATCGGTGTTGCTCCCGCACCTTGCTCAGCCAGTGAGCGGCCGGTCTGCATGTGGGATCCGAACCCTCGGTGGGAGCGCCGCCGCGCTTCCCAAGCAGCGCACCGTAGCAGTGCGCCACGGGCCGGCCCTGATTCTTGACTTCTAAGAAATCTCTCAAATCTATGCTCTACTCTGTCTCCTCCTGCTACCGCCTTAGTTTTGTTTAGTTTTTATTATCTTCCTGTCTATCTCCTGTTCTCTCCAACTGTTTGACAGTCCATTTGGTATCTCAAGTGCCAGTACAGTGCCCAGAATACAGCAGAGGCAAAATCAGTGTGATTGAAAGAACAACTGAATGAAACTTTGCTGGACATTTTGATTGTTTCCAATTTTCTTATTACATAAAAATGTTGTAATATATTTTTTGGATTTAATTCCTCTCTCCTTTTTAAGGATTACTTCCTTTGGGTAAATACCTGGAAGTGGAATTATTGGGCAAAAAGGTATCACTGTTATCTCTGGTTGGATTTTCCCAGAAGCAAACCCTGAGATGGAGATTCAAACAAAAGTATTTTATGTGGGAGGTGATGCCAGGAAACACCGGCAAAGGAGAGGGGAAGGGAGTAAGAGACAGAAAGGAAAACAATCCAGGGTTTATTAACAGCCAGTTACCGCTGTGGGTAAGTGGACCTCAGTCCCAATGGGGAATGCGGGGGGTGGTATAGAACACACTGGCTCGGTTGGTTAGAGTGCAGCCTTATAACACCAAGGTCCTGGGTTCAGATCTCTGTACCATCCAGCCACCAGACAATTCTGAGATTAATTTCTTCAGGTTCCTTGGATAAGTGCCAGTACAGATGAGCACCATTTGTGCATAGTGATGGACACCATGATGAGGCATCCTTACCTTAGCTTTTTCTCACCTGTTCATTCCCCCCATCCTGCACTGCTGCTCTGTAGAAGCACTTTCCCAAATTAAGTACCTGCACGCAAGCCTTTGTCTCAGACTCTGCTTTCAGGGAACTCAAGCTAAGATACTTAGTCTCAGAAGTGGCCCTAGGAAGCAGACTCGCAGGATGAGATTTTGGAGCTGGGTCATACAGCAACAAGGAACCCGTTGCTGGAGGTAAGTGGCATGCAGTAACATCACACTTGCTGAGGATCTCATCTGTGGTGGCTTGGGATGAGGTACAGGTGGAAGATGAAGTGTTGGGCTATGTGGAAGCTCTAGCACCTAACTGGTATTTTGACATTGTTTTGGTTTTGTTCGTTTTTCTGTTGTTTTTTGGCAGCTGGTCAGTATGGGGATGACCTTGGTGTTATAACACCACACTCTAACTGGTATTGGGGCAAGGGTAATTACAGGGATTTTGGAGGTTGCTGGTCTTTGTCAAATGCTTTGGAAACCTTGGAAAAAAGTAAAACACAGGTTTCAGTCTACCGGCTGTCAACCTGAGGCAGGCTGAAGAAGAAAAAGGAGCCTCATGACAGTATTCAAGGAGACACTCACCTCCTTAGTCGTGGAGTGTGCCAGATGAAAGTCAGGCACAAACTGAAGTGTAGGGAAAACAGAGATGCAAAGGAGAATGAAGGCACAGTCATCAAAGGTCTTGTCGTCAAAGTTATTGACCTGAGAACCATCTGGGTGGACTTGGACTGGCCTGAGAATCTTGCAACAACTCCACGTTCTTTTGGACCCTCCAGGGCAGCAGATGCGCACATTGGTTTTGTTTGTTTTTCTGTTGTTTTTTGGCAGCTGGTCAGTATGGGGATGATCTTGGTGTTATAACACCACACTCTAACTGGTATTGGGGCAAGGGTAATTATAGGGATTTTGGAGGTTGCTGGTCTTTGTCAAATGCTTTGGAAACCTTGGAAAAAAGTAAAACACAGGTTTCAGTCTACCGGCTGTCAACCTGAGGCAGGCTGAAGAAGAAAAAGGAGCCTCATGACAGTATTCAAGGAGACACTCACCTCCTTAGTCGTGGAGTGTGCCAGATGAAAGTCAGGCACAAAACCGAAGTGTAGGGAAAACAGAGATGCAAAGGAGAATGAAGGCACAGTCATCAAAGGTCTTGTCGTCAAAGTCATTGACCTGAGAACCATCTGGGTGGACTGGGACTGGCCTGAGAATCTTGCAACAACTCCACGTTCTTTTGGACCCTCCAGGGCAGCAGATGCGCACCCCCTCATTCTTGCTAGATCCACTGAAGACCACACCTTGAGAAGTTGTCTCAGATAATGCTGTCCCAAGATCAACCCCTGCCACCACTTGTCACCTCCAGACTGAGAGTCAAGGTGTACTCTCAGCACAGCTTGAGTGGAGAAAAGCAATCCGTACTCCAGGAAGAAAACTTACACCTCAAAGGACTTGTAAAACCTGGCTAATATGGACCAACAGGAAGGAGAGGAAAATGGGTGATTGTAAACCTCGAGGTGTTGAACCAAAGAAGAGGCAAATAAAAGGATGGGTGGAGGAGAATTTATTGATATAGGAATACACCCCATTGTCTTGGGAGTCCTAGCGAGGGCATCTGAATCCACGTCTTATTCACTGCTGGGATAGCCTCCAGAAGCTTGGCCAGAATGATGACCTACAGTGAATGAGGTGGAGATGCTTGAATTTCCTTGGCAGGGTACTAGAAGAGCTCAGGGAAGTTAGAAGTTAGAAAGAACGTACGGGCCGGCCTGTGGCTCACTCGGGAGAGTGCGGTGCTGATAACACCAAGTCCACGGATTCGGATCCCATATAGGGAAGGCCGGTTTGCTCACTGGGTGAGTGTGGTGCTGACAACACCAAGTCAAGGGTTAATATCCCCTTACTGGTCATCTTTTTTTTTTTTTTCCTTTTTCTCTTTTTTCGTGACCGGCAACAGATCGCAACCCTCAGTGTCACGCCTGTACCGGACCGGGATTTTTTTTTTCCTTTTTTTCTTTTTTCGTGACCGGCAACAGATCGCAACCCTCAGTGTCACGCCTGTACCGGACCGGGACCGGCAACGGGATTGCAACCCTCGGTGTTGCGCTCGCACCTCGCTCAGCCAGTGAGCGGGAACCGGTCTGTATGTGGGATCCGAACCCTCGGCGCCACTGTAGCAGTGCGCCACCGGGCCAGCCCTTTACCGGTCATCTTTAAAAAAAAAAAAAATAGAAAGGACGTACTATGTGGGATCAGAGAACCCACCTGATATGTATTGAATTGTGTCCCCCAAGTTTTGTGAATTAGAAGCTCAATCCCCACTGTGACTGTTAAGAGGGTAGGAAATCCTATTATGGTATTCGAAAGGAGGGACCTTGAAGAGGTGATTAGATTATGAGGACCCTGCCTTAGTGAATGGTTTAATGGTGGTCATGGGTGTAGTTCTGAGGGCTTTACAAGAAGAGGACATGAGATGTTTTCTCTCTTGGCTCTGCCATTTTCACAGTGTGATGCCCTGAGTTGCAGAAATCACCAGCAAGGCCTTCACCAGATGTGTTCCCTGGGCTTTGGACTTCCCAGTCTCCGAACTGCAAGACTACCACCTGGCTATGTTCTTTGGGAGAACTGAGAGGAGACTCCCTTCATGAAGCACGAAGACCACACTGGCAAGGGAGGCATGGGCAACGTTAAGAATCGTGGTCCTTTCTAGGCCAGAGCTGACCAGTTGGAGATGCTGCCAACGGGATGCCGAGTATCAGTGGGGATGATAGGATTCTGAATTAGCAGAGCAAAGATACAGCATAAGGGGAATGAAATTACTGTCACAGGCAGCAAGGCCGGAATGGCAATGAGGGTGCCTCTACCTGCGAGGTCTGTGGTGGTGACTAAGATCACAGTACTCTTTCTAGGACTGAGGTAGAAGGACAGCTAATGAGGATGTGGTTTGACTTGGATAACCTTCTTAAAAATTGAGTGCTGGAAAGCTGAAGTTTTAAATTAGCCACTGCATTGGAAAATCACAGTCCTTCATCCAATTTCCAAAGCTAAGGCAGTTCACAGACCTGAAGCACAGTGATTGAAGGGAAGGCTGCCAGTTCTCTGTGGCAAAGGACTCTGCAACACCACTAAAAGTATAAATGATAAATGTTACCCCAGTCCTTCCCCCAGTGGAACCTAAAGCCATTTAGCAGCATAATGGTGCCTAAGGAAAAGGACAGAAAATCTGAGTTGACACAGATACCACAGGACTTGACACCCCATCATTCCTCCGATTGGAGTCAGGGCTTATGAAGGGCAGATGGTAAGTGGAGTTCTGACCCGAGTTTACACTGCAATGGGCACAGTGGGCCCACCGGACCCATGGACCTGCTCTGTGGTTATTTTCTCAGTTTCCACATTTATATAATTATATAATTCCACATATATATATAAATATATATATATGTTATCTATCTATCTATATATATATATAGTAGTTGGCAGAACCCTTACAATGATTTCTTGACTTGTAGAATAGGAGACATAGATATGTTATCTATCTATCTATCTATATATAGTAGTTGGCAGAACCCTTACAATGATTTCTTGACTTGTAGAATAGGAGACATAGCGGAGAAATCCCTGAAACTGCCCCAACCCAGACAAAATAAAGATCAGAAGCAGCACTAGGAGCAATTGCAGAGATTAGCATCACCATAAAAAACTTTAAGGATGGATGGTGGTGCTCCCCATCAATTTACCTGAATGCCCTTATAAAAATCAGATGGATCATGGCAGGTAAGGGTGAGCTACTGTAGACCTAACTAAATAGTAGCCCCAAACATTGGTGCCATGGCTGATGTGTTCTGGACTGAACAATCAACAGTTTCCAGAACTTGTTATGTGGTTATTGAACCTTTAGTATTGTTCTCAGCATCCATCAATAAAGAGGGTCAAAGAAATTCGTTTTTACTTGGAATGAACAGCAATACACACTCACTGTCTTGTCCCAGGGCTTCTACTTTCTGTCACAGATAGTCCTCTGGGATCTTGATCTTTTTGGCATCTGCGAATATCACACTGGTCCACTATTTGAAGATGTCATGTTAGCTGGACCTGGTGAGCAGGAAGTAGCAAATACTCTGGCTGCCTTGGCAGGACACGTGCATCAGAGTATAGGAGGTAAATCTCTGTGACTATTAAGAAGTGGAATATTAAGAAGTCCACCACTTGTTAAAGTTTCTTAAAGATACAATGGTCTGGGCCGGCCCGGTGGCACACTGCTACAGTGCGCCGCTTGGGAGCGCGGTGGCCCTCCCGCC
>NW_007734421.1:71001-75499 GCF_000696425.1 Galeopterus variegatus
GCGCTCCTACCGAGGGTTCAGATCCCACATACAGACCGGCCTCTCACTGGCTGAGCGAGGTGCGGGCACAACACCGAGGGTTGCATCCCGTTGCCGGTCCCGGTCCGGTACGGGCGTGACACTGAGGGTTGCGATCCGTTGCCGGTCGCGAAAAAAGACAAAAAGGAAAAAAAAAAAAGATACAATGGTCTGGGACATGATGGAACACTCTAGAATAAAGGGCGCAGTATTACACCTTGCACCCCCTACTGCTAAGAAAGAGGTACAGCATTTGGTGGTCATCTTTGAATTTTGGAGGCATCATATACTTCACTTAGAAATTCTGCTTCAACCCGTTTATCGGATGACTTCCAATTTTGAGCGGAGCCCAGAGCAAGACAGAGTTTTGCACCAAATCCAAGTCATGGTGCCACCTGGGCCATATAATCCAGAAGATCCATTTTTGTTAGCAGTAGCTATGATTAATAAAGATGTGGTTTGGAGTATCTGACAGACCCCAATAGGATAGTCATAGTGCAGACACGTAGGATTCTGTAAAAGAGAACTACTTGGCATTTGAAAATAGCTCCTATGATGCTCCTGGGCTCTACTAGAGACTGAACATGTGTATATGGGACCCAGAGTAACTAGGTGAACAGAACTGCCCACCATGAGCTGCATATTATCAGGTCTGTTGAATTATAAAGTCAAGAACTATATGCCATTACATGATGCAAAACGTACATTGAAGACGAGGCCCAAGAAGTCCAGGAAGAAAGTAGGCACAGGTCAACTGCATACAATTTAGATCCCCAGCCAGCTCTCTCACGTGGCCCACACTCTGGCCTCAGAAAGCACCACACATCCTTTCCCTGACAGGCTGGGTGATGTAGAGTTAAGGTTCTGTGTCAACCTGACTGCACTGTGGGTGCCTATATTAAATATTATTTCTGGGTATGTCTGTGAAGGTGTTTCTGAATGAGGTTAACATTTGCATTGGTGGACTCAGTAAAGTAAATCGCCCTCTCCAGTGTGGATGAGCATCACACAATCTGCTGAGAGGCTAAGGAGAACAGAAAAGTGGAGGATGGGGGATTTGCCCCTCTTTCTCCCTGTCTTACTGTTTGAGCTGAGACATTGGTCTTCTCCCACCTTTGGACTGAGATTTACACCAGTGGGTCCCCTTGTTCTCTGGCCTTTTAACTTGGACTGGAATTACTCCTGGGTCTCCAGCTTACGGATGGTACATCATGGGACATCATAGCTTACATAACCATGTGAGCCAATTCCTCATCTCTCTCTCTCTTTCTATCCTATAGGTTCTCTTTCTCTGGAGAATCCTGACTAATATACTTGTTGCAGGCAGCCAACAGCAAACTCTGTGGTCAGAGCAGCTATCCAATCAAAGACTCTGGCCCTTTATAGTTTCCGGTAAGAGTCACATGTCTCCCAAGCTCTGGGAAACACATACCTCTGAGTATTTCTGTTGAAATGCCTTTCACAAATATCTATTCTCACCTTCCCCATGGAGGAGGTTAGGCTCAAAAGATGTCTACGGCTCCTTCCAAAAATAGTTTTCTGAGCTGGCTGGTTAGTTCAGTTGGTTAAATGTATTTGTGGGGGTTTTTTTTTGGGGGGTAGGGGGGTTGATGGCTGGCCAGTATGGGGATCTGGACACTTTGACCTTGGTGCTCTAACATCATGCTCTAACCAATTGAGCCAACCTACCAGCCAACTCAGTGTTATAACACCAAGGTCATGGGTGTTTTCTTTTTCTTTTTTGGTATTTAAATTATTTTTTATTGTGGTAAAATACACATAACAGAATTTACTATTTTAATGTGTTCGTTTCAGTAGTGTTAAGTATATTCACAGTGTTGCACAATCATTACCACTTTTATCAACCAAATCAAAAACTCCATAACCTAAATTATTTCTAAATATAAACAAATTACAACAGCTAATAAGTATTTTTGAAAAACTAAAACTGGAACCAATATTTTTAGAAATGCTAATAGGGTGGCAATCACCATTATACAATGCTTAGTAAAGAACAGCATCAGGCAAGGACACTGCTCTGTGCCACCTGCAAGACCCTGTGCCACGTGTCTGTCACTGACTGAGGTCTGAGCCCCTGGATGAATTCCCTGTCCTCCCCTGGCTGACTCCAGCTCCTCCTCAGGTCTGGGGTTGGACAGTTTTTCCTCTGGGAGGTCTTTCCTGTTCCTGAAGACCAAGTTAGCCTTCCTTCCTCTGCTTTTGAGAAACAGACGTGCTGCCTAGTAGCATCTGTCACTGTGTCATGACATCTGGCTTGTTCCTCTCACCTGCAGGGTTGTTAGCTCCTTGAGGGCAGGGGTTGAGTGGAATCCACCTTTACATCTCCCAGCACTGAGTACATGCTTCATCAGTTTTTGCTGAATCTTACAGATCCTTGGCCCAGACAGGGTTTTGCAGAGGGTATCTCTGCTGGCAGAGGGCAGATGAGTGTTCTGAATGCGGGGAGATGCCAGCAGAAAATATTCACGACAACCGCCTACTGGAAATCTTGTTGCCTTATGCTGATTCTCATGAAAAGAATGTAGGCTCACTTCATTTTAATTAAAAAATACAGCAGCTGATCTTCAGGCTTCAGTTTTATTTTAATAGTTCCATTTAAATGTCCCATTATAATGTATTCATTCAATCTCCTGTTGTTGGACATCTAGATGGTTTCCAGCTTCTCAGTAGTATAAGTAACTGAGCATTTGTGTTCACTTGCCCAGTGTCCCTCTAGAGAAGCTGCACTGACCCCCTCCGTCAGCACTGTGCTCTGTGTGACCGGGCAAGGGAGCTCGGAAGTTGAAATCTGCGGTGAAAACCCTCACCGCCCTCCTGGAAGTGCAGTGGCCATGCGACCCCGGAACTACCTCACAGTCAGAGTGTCCTCTGCCACCCCCTTCCCAACCCTCCACCTTGGGCCAGCTCTTCAGGATGGGAGCTGTACTGGGGGTAGGAAGTAGAGGGCCTGAGTGTGCTCTCAAGGAGTGAAATGGGTCCTGAGAACCCTCGAGAACCCGTTGTGGGCCTGGGGTGCTCTCAGTTGGCCTGGCCACAGTGGGAGATGTAGAAAATGCTGAGGAAGGCCTAGCAGAGTGGGCCTCTGTGGCACCGCTCCCGGGTCTAACAGCAGAGTTGTGATCACCACCCACAGCATACGGAGCGCTGACTTGTGCAGTGCAGGCGCCAAAAGTGAGCTGCTATTTTTATTACCACTGTTGGTGGCGGGTCCTATACCAGTAGGCAGCAAATGTGGAAAGTCTTACGCCTTCTAACTGGGGTACCTGGAGCTTGGTTTAGCCAGATTGTTTAGACAGTAATGATTTACAGCAGAAAGAAGGGGAGTATGGGAACACAGTTCTCATCAACTGCAAATAACTTTTAGTGCTTATTTTTTTTTAGCAATACTCTGTCAGCTGTAAATTTGCTGCATAGGCTATTGGATCCTTTACTCTCCTTAGCTAAGCTCTGAGACTAACTTTTGTTAAAGTGTTGTTGCAAGGAAGGCCAGTGTTTTCTTAGGGTTTGCCAAAATAGATAGGAATGACTTTTTAAATAACATTTCCAGGAAATATGTAATGACTTTTTTTAAACAAAGAACTCAGAATCTGGATTTGTGAAAAACACTGTATTGCTGTTCTCTACAACATTTTGGGGTATTTTTTACAGCAAAAGTAATGGTCTAATTAACAAAAATATGTAGTTTAAAGGATTGTCTGTGGGTTGTTGGAATTTTTTAAAACTAATTTTTGATCTTTTACAGGCTGGTCAGAAAGTTTCCTTGCATTTTGAGAGTGAATAATACTTGTTTCTTCATTACCCAAATTTTAAGCTTTAAGTCTTTAAGTATCCTGGGGTTTTTAGACACTAGCATCAGCTTTCAAATGAAAACTTTATATAACTAGTTCCACTGTTCTAATTTTCTTCCAAAGAAAGAAAGAAAAGGAAGAGACAACAAGTAAAAAAGGAAGGACAGAGAGAGAAAGGAAGAGAAAGAAAATAGAAACGTCTGGATTCATAGAAATGGGCCACCTACTAACCATATCCATTTGTGTCTGTGTGTTAAGGATGTTGCAAGCAGACAGTCCTTTCTACCTGGATTCTCCGTAGTGCCCCCTTGCAAGTACTGCTGCTGTGTTGCTCTCTAGTTTACACAGCTAGGTTGTTTGGGGCAGGAATTGATGAGAATTATTTTGGAAAACTGACTTCTCTCATTCAGACGTAGCCTTTCTAAAGTAAAGGATTTTCGGAACATTTACTAGCAGCATAACATAGATGGTATCACAGAAGTGATGCCCGCACTGTCGAGCTGCTTAATTCTCAGGTTAGACACTGCTCTGATGCAACAGCCCTAAGGCCAGGAGGGTTGCCAGAGCCATGTCGCATTTACAAAGACTTCGCACCGCCCCAGGAATGCCACTTTTTACTGATATTAATTTCAAATAATAAGTTATTCTTTTTCCTAATTGATACTTGATTT
>NW_007734421.1:76221-80112 GCF_000696425.1 Galeopterus variegatus
ATTTGAGATTTGAAATTTTAACTAAAACTTTGAAATTTGAATAAATTTCAAATGATTATTCTCTTACTCCATCAACATCATGTAGAGTTAGGGATGTGAAAAGACATGGAGTTGTGGTTTTTGAATGTTTGCTACGCCTTCATCCCAAGTAATATGTTACTGAAAAATATGGAAGAATCAAGAATATTGGTATTTGGTGGAAATGCACATTCCTTGCCCTCAGAAAGACAACTAAAAAGATAGCTAACTTCTATATTGCTGGTCCTAAGTTTCAACATCTTTTGGATATAAAATGGCAGTTTGTAGAAGACCTCTAATGTCCATTGCTGTAAAAATTCATTGCTTCTGGGCTGGCCCGGTGGTGCACTGCTATAGTGCGCTGCTTGGGAAGCACGGCGGCCCTCCCGCCCAAGGGTTCGGATCCCACATACAGACCGGTTCCCACTCACTGGCTGAGCGAGGCGTGGGAGCAACACCGAGGGTTGCAATCCCGTTGCCGGTCCCCGGTCCGGTACGGGGGCAACACTGAGGGTTGCGATCCATTGCCGGACACGGAAAAAGACAAAAGACAAAAAAAAAAAATTCATTGCTTCACCGAAGGAGAGAAGAATTCATGTTTGGGCACAGGAGAGAACTTCGTGGCCAAGAAAGACCTTTGCCCCTAACACTCTTGTTTGCACTCCATTGTAACACTGCCTGGGGGTGGGTGAGTAGCTGGGCTTAGAAGGTATTCTAGCACTATAAGGTTGAAGAGCACCAGTTTATTTTCAGTTAATCAACTTCCAGAAAGCAAGGTACTAACATCTCTATCAACCGTAAAACAGAAGTAACCGTTGCTGGGATTTTGAAGAGGAGTTAACGTGGGGACTATTTTCAGAGCCGCAGGCAGGGTTCAGGATACCCACGAGGGATGTCGAGGCAGCAGGACCAGCAATAGCAGAAAGCCTGTGTTCCTGGAGCCTAGGGATTTGGCCCATCCCTGGCTACAGCTGACAAGGCTAGGGCTGATGCCTTTTACCCAGGAAGAGCCAATCCACAAGCTCATCTAAGCCAGACAGATACTCATTCTCAAGAAACTGAATTTAGCGACCAGAGATCCAGTCAGTCCCAAGTTGTTAGATCCTAGAGCTACAAGACCCTGGAGAGCTGCAGCCGGCCAGTAAGAGCCTTATGTAAGCAGAAAGTATGAGCAGCACAGAAAAGTCTGGCCTGGGGAGACAAGAGAACAGATAGACGGTGTTACTGAACCCAAGTCCTGCTACCTGCCCCAAACAAAAAGAACCCTGGCTTGGCTCACCAAAATCTGTTACAGAACCCAGTCCAGCTGCCTGCCCTGTGCAAAAATCAAATGACCCCAAAGTCAAGTGTTGGTGGAAGAGGAAGCCACCTTTTATAAAGGAATCCTGGTGACCTGAGGAGAGATGTCAGGCTAACCCATCTCTTCAGTAAATGTGAAGGAGCACGGCCAGACTAAAACCACCTCAAAGACTCAGATGTACTGAGGGGGGATTTAAAGAGGGAGACGAGGGAACAGAACATGGGAAATGAAAAGCAGGAGGGAGGGAGATGTGAGACTTGGGGGCTCCGTGCAAGAAGCCAGGTGCGAGGTCTTGCCAAGGCTCTGTCTGGTTTCTGTTCCCATCCTTGCTCTTATTTCAGGGTCCTGCTGGAGGGGGGGAATCATCATAGCTTTGGTGATGTCTTCCTTGGTTTCTCAGGGTCTGGACAGTAGGTAACTTGTGGCAAATCTGCAATTCCAGGCTGACTGGAAAACAACTTTACATTTATGTAAATATTGTCATCTTGCCCCAAAACCAGGGTTCAAAATATCTAATAACTATGGGAAAAGAGGGAAGTAGAGAAATGCATGCCAAGAAAAAAAGCATGTCCCCTTTTTTTTCACTAAAGCCCATGCGGTTTTAGGTCCCAGCGTGGCTTCAGTCCTGCTCACTCCAATGAAAGTAGAAATGAAAGACCGTGAGACCCCAGAAACAGAGAGAGAGAGAAAGATGGCCTCTTTGTTTTCTTTGAATCCACACTGTGGCTCAGCTTAGTTCTCTTTGGTCCTTAGTTACCAGGGAGTTACAGCTCTTACATTGTCTGGTTATACTGGTTTAGAGCAACCAAAATTTTCCCGAGACACCATTAAATATTCAATAGTTTGTAGTGACTGCAATATATTCCATTTTATGAATTAAATGAACCATGGCTTATCTAATAATTCCCGCATTGTTTCCAATATTTTGCATTAGAAACATTCTTGTAATTAAATCACTGAGTACATCCATGACTTTTTTTTAGACACGAATTCCAACAAGTGGAATTGTTGGACTAAGCAGCACATATTTTAATGTGTGTTGCCTATGTCCTTTGGTTTGACCAATTTATACTTGGACAAGCAGTGTATGGTGACCCCTGTCTCAACCTGTCTTCTAAATACTGTAATTCTTCTTATTTTCTTGTCCATGCTAATATGTTAGGTTGAAAACAAGTACTTCATTGTTAATTTGTATTTCATTGATTGAACTTTTCCCCAGATGTTAGTGGGCACTTACATTCATGTGTGTGTTTTGAGTTTATGACCTTTGCTTATTTTCTATTGCTGTGAGCAACTCTGTCTTATTGATTTGTAAGACAGTTTCAAATTAACCCATTTCTGTCATAGTGGTTTAAACATTTTTCAGGTTTATTGTTTGATTTTTAAATTTTGTGGTTTTGACACAGAGAAGTTTCAGTTTCCCCCCTTACTCTTTTTAAAATTAGGGAAATAATATCTGGTCATTAAAAAACCAAAACGACAAAAAAATTAATAAAAAAGACGTGGAACTCCCCACTTGTTCACCCCAGAATCCCATACCCCAGGGGTGAATGCCACCAGCAGTCTCATGTACTTCATCTCACTGTTTTCCAGACAAGTACAAACATGTACCTTTGAAGTTTTTAAAAACAAAAATGAGAGCACATTGCTCTACAACTTAATTTTTTGTCCTAAAATACAACATTGGCAACTTTCTATGTCAGTGATATACATCTACTTCACTCCTCAAAATGCATGATGTAAATACACCATGTGCTTACACAAGTAAAACCACTCCCCCACTGGTAAACATTTAGGGTTTTTGTTTTTGTTTTCTTTTTGGCAGCTGACCAGTCTGGGGATCTGAACCCTGGACCTTGGTATTACAACACTGCTCTAACCAACTGAGCTAACCAGCCAGCCCATTTAGGTCGTTTTAAATATTATAAACAATGCAGCAATAGTTATCATTATACAAATACCTTTGTATTATTATGCAAGTATTCCTGCAGAGTAAATTACCAGAAGGAATTTCTGGATCAATTGGTAAATTTTAAATTTTGTTAGTTACTATTGTCCTTTAAAAACACTATACCAAATTACACTTTCTTCACCAACAGTGGATAAAAGAGTCCATTTCCTTCAATGGATATTACCAATCTTGTTATTTTTTTTATTTTTTATTTTTTCCTTTTTGTCTTTTTTACTGACTGGTAACGGGATCACAACCCTCGGTGTCGCGCCTGTACTGGGGACCAGCAACGGGATCGCAACCCTCGGCATTGCGCCCGCACTGCACTCAGCCAGTGAGCGGGAACTGGTCTCCACATGGGATCCGACCCCTCGGTGGGAGCGCCGCCACACTCCCAAGCAGCGCACTCTCCAGTACGCCACCGGGCCGGCCCCCAATCTTGTTATTAATCTGGTAGGTAAAAGTAGTACCGACATGTTTTACTCTAAATATACTGATTTAGCGGGGAAAGTGTATTTTCGCAATTTTAGTTGCCATTTGTAGTTCATCTTTTCTACTTGGTTGTTTGTCTTTTCCTTATTGATTTGTAAAATTATTCATATGTTATAGATACATAAGTTGC
>NW_007734421.1:81012-87506 GCF_000696425.1 Galeopterus variegatus
TCTTTTAAGGAAAAAAAAAAAAAGTGTATGGTTTTCTATCCAATACTCATTTCCCCTTTCTTTCATGATAAGAGAAATTTGATTTTATTTAGATATATATCCTCAGCTCAGAGGTAAATCCTGTTTATCCAAACCAGTCTTAATAATCCCACCTCCCTTTACAATAGGGCATGAGACCCTATTTTGGCCAGTGGAGAGGTGAGGGGAGGCCTGCTAAGGGGAACTTCTGGAAAAGGTTCTTTATTCTTAAGAAGGAGGCCCTGAAGAGATGGTCACTCTTCCTCTGTGGGTGCTGTCATGTCTGGATGTAGTGCCATCTGGTAATTTTGAAGAGAGCAAGTCTGAGGCCCAGTGTTTGTCCTCTGAGGCTGGCACAGTGGAGAGGAAGAAACCAGGCTCTCACTAACATTGCTGAGTTTCTGGATTGACCAATTTGGTAGCCAGTTACCTCCTGATTTTTCGTTATGTGAAATACCACCATTTCATTTAATCTAAAACACCATTGATTATAAGATCCAACATTAATTTTTGCTCCAATAAGAAAACAGAATGCTGTCCATTAAACCATGGCATGCCATCAGATGTAAGACTTGTCTTGATTTTAGAGATTTTAAAGCGTAAACAAAAAAATCTAAATCTTAGAATCAGTGAAACGTGATCATACTTTTCTTCACTGTTTAAGTCAAATGAGTCAGGGATTTCTTTTACTTGCAGTTGTAAGCATCCCACCTAATACATCCAAACTTCTCCACCTCTGGGAATATACCTCACAGATGCACTAGGACATGTGTGAAGACATGACAAGAAAGCTCACTAAAACATTATTTGTTTGCAAACTATGGACAGAATCCCATGTCTATCAATAGGGAACAGGATGAATAAATTATGGAAAAACATGTAATGGCATACTGAGCAGACATCAAAAAGAAAAGGAGAGCTGTGGGATATTGTTGTGAAACAATTTTCTAAGACATTGTGAAGTGAGAAGCAGCATACTTTGAGTGTATGGAGAATGTGTATGGCATGCCACTGTTTGTGTAAACACATGTATTTTTTTGACATGTCTATATATGCTTTTACATACATAAATATGTTTGTTATACATAATATACCTCTGTCCTAAATTGTACTCAAGAACTAGTAAACATGGTTGCCTCCCCGGAAAGGAACCTAGGAACTTGGAAATTAGGGAAGGAGACTTACTTTTTATTACACAGACCTCTTTACTATTTGATTCTTAACATATGAGAATGTATTACTTATATAAAATTGCATACGTTACAGAGAAAAGTTCTTCGTCATGTCAAGATTACGTAATATTCTTATTCTGTGATATCACACTCTCTTGGTGTTCTTCCAGTTTTAATACGACCCCTTTTCGATCTCTAAATGCGCTCAGGGCTAGTTTTGGGCCCTCTTTGTTATTTCTGTCTACTCTTAACTCCTTAGTGATTCATTTAAATGCCTGGCTTTTTGTACTATTTACATGCTGCTGACACTCAAATTTCTGTCTCCTGCAACTACTTTCTCCTCTGAACTCCAGACTCAAATATTCAACTGCATAGTTGACATTTCCACTGGGATATTTAAAAGGCATCTCAAACTTAACATCTGTATCAGATAGGATGCTTTTGGCCACATGTTATATAAGATCCAACTTAAACTCTGGTATTTACTGACTCAGTTAAAGTGAAAAAGTCCTGCGGTCGCTTGTGGGGCAGCAGTAGTGCAGGGAGCTCCACAATGCCCAGCTCTGCCCTCCTGTGAGGTTGGCCGCATCCCCCAGCTGGATTTGAGGTGATTATTGTAACACCGGCCCGGCCTTCACATACTACAGTGTTCAGAGGAAGAGGGGACATAGCTTTCACTCTTAAAGAAGAAGAAACTTTGTTCTCATAAGCCCCCAGAGAACTTCTCCTCACTTGAAGCCATTCCTGAACTTTCCTCTGGCCAAAGAAATGCTCTATACAGATTGGCATAGGTTCCTAAATTATTCAACAACAAGGAGAGATGCAATTACCCTTAGACCAAGTATCCGAAGTCAAAGATGAAGTCAGCTTTTCCTGAATCATTTGGGGTATGTGAGAAACTGGTAAATACATGAAGGAAATCAGTGTTATTACGTAGGTGAAATGGATGCTGGCTAGGCAGTCAACAGTGTCCCCTACAGTCCAAAAGAGAATTTTTTTTTTACTTCCCTCTCTCTAAACCTATTCCTTCTTCCACTCTTGGTAAATGGCACTGCCATCATCATGACTGTCCGGGACAAAACTCTAGAAGTCCTGTGTGATTCTTTGAGTTACCCACCCTTTCATATACTGTGCTGTTGCTGACATACTTTTTATTTCTATATATCTCATAAAACTTGTGATACTATTATTTTTTGCCTTATACAGTAAATTGACTTTAAAAAATTAAGAAAAGAGAAAAATATTTTCTATTTACCCATTTCTTTACAACTTCTAGAACTCTTCAGTACTTGTGGAGATCTGGGTTTCCACCTGGTATAATTTTTCTCTAGCTTTTGTTTAATTGAAAATGTCTTTATTTTACTTTTTTTTTTTTTCCTTTTTGTCTTTTATCGTGACCGGCAACAGAACGCAACCCTCGGTGTCGCACCCACACCGCGCTCAGCCAGTGAGCGGACCGGTCCCCATATGGGATCCGAACCCTCCACGGGAGCGCCACCCTCTACCAAGTGTGCCACCAGGCCGGCCCTACTTTTGTATTTTGAATGATATTCTTATTGGCTATAGATTTATAAGTTGACAGTTTTTTTTCTTTCTGTACTTTAAAAATGACATCCCATTGTCTCTGGCTTGCATTCTTTCTTTTTTTTATTTTATTTTATTTTTTTTCCTTTCTGTCTTTTTTTCGTGACCAGTAACGGGATCGCAACCCTCGGCGTCGTGCCCGCACCGCGCTCAACCAGTGAGCGGACCGATCCAAACCCTCGGCGGGAGCGCCGCCGCACTCCCAAGCGCCACACTCTACCAAGTGCGCCACCGGGCCGGCCCTGGCTTGCATTATTTCTAATGAGAACTTAGCTATTATTTTTGTCATTGCTCTCTTGTGCAGTCTCTCTTTTCTCGGGGTACTTAAGAATTTTCCCTTTATCTTTGGCTTTCAGGGATTGGACTATAATGTGCCTAAGTGTGGCTTTACATGTATTTTTTGTGCTGGGATTTGCTAACATTTTTGAATCCATAGTTAATGTTTCTCATCAAAACTGGGAAAATAATGGTCATTATTTCTTCAAAAACTTTTCTGTGCTGTTCTTTTTCTCTCTCTTTCTGGGACACCTATTACATGTTTGTTGGACTGCGTGATATTATCCCAGAGGTCACTGATGCTGTCTTTCTTTCTTTCTTTCTTTCTTTTTTTTTTCCTTTTTGTCTTTTTTCGTGACCGGCAACAGATTGCAGCCCTCAGTGTCGCGCCCGTACCGGACCGGGACCGGCAACGGAATCGCAACCCTCAGCGCCGCGCCCGCACCTCGCTCAGCCAGTGAGTGGCCAGTCTGTATGTGGGATCTGAACCCTCGGCGGGAACGCCGCCGCGCTCCCAAGTGGCGCACTGTGGCAGTGCGCCACTGGGCCAGCCCTTTATTTATTTCTTTCAATTTTATTCTTTCTCTTGCTTCAGCCTGGATAATTTTTAATGAACTCTCTTCAAGTTCACTAAATCTTTCTTCTTTACCGTCCAATCTACAGTTAAACCTATCTGGTGAATTTTTAAATTGTTGTATTTTTTTTCAGTTCTAGAATTTCCATTTGATTTTTTTCCAGGGTTTTCATTTCTTTCTTGAAACACCCGTGTCTTCACCTGTATATATTTTTTGTAAATCCTTTAGCACATTTGTAATAGTTTTTTTAAGTTCTTGTTTGCAAATTCTAGTAACCAGTTGTATTTGTCCATTTTCTGTCACTTGTAAATAGAATACCTGAAACTGGGTAATTTATAAAGAAATGAAATTTATTTCTGATAGTTTTGCAGCCTGGGAAGTCCGTGATCCAGGGAACACCTCTGGTGAGGGCCTTCTTGGTGGTGGCTCTCTCCAGGGTCCTGTAGCAATGCAGGTGTCACATGGTAAGAATGACAAGAGCTCTTTAGCTTGCTCACTTGCTCTCCTTACGTGATCACTAGTGCCACGCCTGTGACAGCCCACTGGACCATTAACCCGTTACTCCACGAATGGATTAATCCATTCATGAGGGCATGGTCATCACGATCCCCTCACCTCTTAAAGTTCTCACCTTTCAGCACTTCAAAATCTGATTTCCCACCCTCTTGACACTGTTATGGTGGGGATAAAGTTTCCAACACATAAACCTTTAGAGGACACATTTAACTCATAACAGCAGGCTTGTTCCTCCTGCGCGTCTGCCAGCGAGGTGCCTGCCTCTAGGTATGAAACCTGGTGCAACTCTCTGATCATTCGGTTTATGGAGGCTTCCTTCCACCACCATTCACTAGCCCCATAGAAAAGTCTTTTGTTCAGATTTTTTTGTTACTATGAGGAGGAAGGATTTTCATGTCCTTCTACATTCTATCCGGAACCAGAGGTCATAACGTCTTAAATTTCCTTGATTCTTTTCTTTCCTTTACGCCTCACATCCAACTTCTTTGCAAGTTCTGGCAGCTACATCTACAACATAAATCCTGAATCCATGTGCTACTCTCTGTCTCCAGTGATTCTACCTTAGCAAGCAGCCTCTCTCACTTGGTCACTGAATCAGCCTACTAACTCATCTCCACGTTTGTATTTTTGATCCCTCTATAATCCACTCTCCACAGAGAAGCCAGATGCTCATTTAAATGAGATAGCCCTTCTCAAAACCAGCTACAGTTTCTCCTTGCACCTGGACTAGAATCCAAATTCTGTATGGCAGCCCCCAGCGCCCTGCCTCGTATGGCCCCTGTCTCTTCCCTAGCCACATTTCATGCCACCCTACCTCCGCCTGCACTGGTTTCTCACTCCACCCACGCACCAGGGTTTCACTGCACTCCCCACCTGCGGCCGTGGCATTGCTATTACTTGCTGGAGACTTATTCCAGATCATCACAACGTTTGGCCGTCGCGTCTGTTCTCCACGGTTCCCCTGATCTTCTCTGTATGAATGGTATCGAAACCTGCAAACACATTTGTGAGGTTCCCTGGCCCCCTAGCTTTGGGCTGGATCCAGCCAGTGAGAGAGTGGAAGTTCGCGGGGGAGGGCAGCCTCCCCTCCCCTGCCACGGGCTCTGCAGGAGGCCTCCCCAGTCCCCTCCCGGCCGCCTTCCGCTCGGGCTGGAGCCTGTCTGACCTTAGGGCTCTTCCAACACCCGTGTTAACGTAGCTCTATGGGATCTAATGGGTCTTTCCTGGTGGAACGTGGCCTATGCATCCGGCCACAGGTCAGCCTTGGGTTCTGAGCTCAGGTAATGTCTAATGTCTCTTTGGACGAATGGTCCCCCACTACCCTCTCAGCAGCAGTGTCCTGGTAGCTCTCCTCACATCAACTCCCTGACTCCATTGTCTGTCTTCTCCTGAGGAAATACGGCTGCAGAGAGCCCAGACCCCATCAGTCCTGTTTAGTGCGGCCTCCCTGTGCCCAGATCGGTGTCTGGAACATAGTGACACCTCAATCAATATGTGGGGGGGAAATGCTCATTTTTTCTAGTATTTTTATGATTTTAAACTCATGTTAACATTTTAATCCATCTAAAATTTATTTTTGTATAAGATGAGAAGTATATGTATAACTTTTTTGTTAAAAAGCCCCTGGCCTAAACCCATTTATTGAAAAATTATTCCTTCCATACTGGTTTGTATTAATCCCTTTTTTTTACATATTGAATCCTTACATATAGCGTTCTTATATTTGTTACTGGACTTTCTGTTCTGTTAATTTTTCAACCCATGCAAGAAATGCACTATTTTAATTATAGTGTCTTTTTAATACATTGCAACAGCTGATGGATCAAATTCTTGGCTCAATATTATTTTTAAAAATTCTAGCTAATACACAAAATTTTTATTGATCTAGATGTAACTTAGAATAAATTTTAAAGATCTACCAAAAATCTTGCTGGTGTTTTGGCTTAAACTGTTTTAAATACATGGGTTAATTGGGGGGAAATTTGACTTTATAACATTGAATCTTCCTATAGGAAAAAAATAGTGCTTCTTACCATTTGTTCAAATCATACGTGTCTAGGCAGTGCTTCAGTAGAGTTTTAGAGCTCTCCTCTTATAAATCCTGCATAATTTTTCTTCTTAATAATAGCAAATACTTACTGAACTCTCACTATGTGTCAGAAACTGTTTTAAGTGCTTTAAATGTATTAACATAATTTAATTCATGCAACAATCCTATAGATAGGTACATCTATTAATATTATTCCTAAATAATTAGTATTTTTGTTGCCACCTTGAATGGGATGATTTCTCTTTACATTTACTAACTGGGTAATGGTGATGTATATGAAATCTATTGATTTTTGTAAATATA
>NW_007734421.1:88506-93493 GCF_000696425.1 Galeopterus variegatus
ACTTTATAACATTGAATCTTCCTATAGGAAAAAAATAGTGCTTCTTACCATTTGTTCAAATAATACGTGTCTAGGCAGTGCTTCAGTAGAGTTTTAGAGCTCTCCTTTTATAAATCCTGCATAATTTTTCTTCTTAATAATAGCAAATACTTACTGAACTCTCACTATGTGTCGGAAACTGTTTTAAGTGCTTTAAATGTATTAACGTAATTTAATTCATGCAACAATCCTATAGATAGCTACATCTATTAATATTATTCCTAAATAATTAGTATTTTTGTTGCCACCTTGAATGGGATGATTTCTGTTTACATTTACTAACTGGGTAATGGTGATGTATATGAAATCTATTGATTTTTGTAAATATATTTTGTAACCAGAGCATGTTTCTTTTCTTTCCTCTTTTTTTAACAAGCTAAAGAAATTACCAGCTCAACAACCACTTAGGAATGCTGCTGTGTGATAAATAACATGATTATACACACCTACATTTGCATAAGCTTCTTAGACTTTATATAAATATTTGTTGAAAATCATGCTTAACAATAAGAATTTCTACCATCTAAGAAGATTTCACTAAGTGGCAAAACTATATTTGACACTTTACATGTGTGATTTTGGATCCTTGCCACAACATGCTGCAGTGAGAATTATTATACTCATTTTACAGATGAAAAAATAACTGAGGCTCAGAGTAAGTGCATAATTTCTCCAACATCACACATTTTTACTCTGCCGCTGTAAGTATAACTTGTAAATATATACTAACTGTTCTCATTTCCTTTTTTTCCTTCCAAAGAGCAAGAAGCACAGTCATTTTTTAAAAAAAATTATTAATTTTGCAAGACTATAATTAGACTTTGATAGTCTAGGATAGAAAGAAGTGAGAAGGGTCCGAAGTGGGCTGAGCTTCTGCAGCGCTGTACTCACACGAGCTTGGTTTTACAGTGGGAGTCTTCCTGTGTGTAATTTCACTACAGTCTGAGACAGGGAGGTGTGCTGTTGTCTGAAGGTGGCTTCTGACTCCATGATCCTATGAATGTCTTATTTGATTCTCAAAAAGTTCTCAGTATGATGAGAAAAAAATCAAAAGAAAATTATATGGATCACTCCCCAGCCCTGAAAGTATTTGCCTTTACTTCTAAAGTCTATTCTAAGCTGTAGTAAGTGTTTATTTCAAGCTGTCTCATAAAGTTTGCCTTTCTCCTTAATTTTATTTTTATTTTGCTAGCTACACTTGAATTAACTCACTAAACCCATGAGCAATGCTACTATTATGTTTTTCCATTCTCTTGAACTCCGTGCTCAGGCAGAAATTGTGACAATGTTGTGAGGTGGTACTGTTTCTGGTACATAAAGCTTTTGTGTTTCTTTCTCTCTCCTTCCAGTCCAACACTTTTAGAAATGTTGCCATTTCTTTCTTGCTTATAATGGAATACTTAACTCCCATTTTTCATAGCATGTTATGTGTGTAATCAAATAAGGTGCCTTTTTTCCCTTCTGCTTGGAAATTATAACTGTTCTTTCTTTAAGAAAACTGTCTCACAGGGTAATCTTTATGATTTACACGTCTTTATGACAGTCTTAACTCAGAGTTGCACTTAAAATGAAAGAGTTCACCAGTCATTTAACTTACTTGATTTTATGTTGACACACAGGACATGTTGATTTTACTGAATTCAGGCAGGTCATTTTGTTGAATCAAAAGCCCGAATCTTACCAATGGTATTTCCAACCCACTTCTGTTGAGAGTTAGTTAATCACCTTAAGTATATACTCTTCGGTTAATAACCTTAGTATAATGTTTGTAAAATGTATTAGATTTAGGTAAATAAATTTAGCAGAATACTTTGGACTGGAAATCTACACATACACATACGCACTACTAATGCAGAGAAAGATGTGATGAACTGTGATTTGTAAAATGTTAAAGAATAGTTATTTTATGAATTTAGCAGCTTTCAATAAAAGCTCCTGAGATCACTCAGACTCCTTCATAATGAAAGAGGTTTTGTGTCACTCATGCCCATTTGCAAGCTTTGTGCCAAACTAAATGTTAACAAGAACCATAAAGAAAAATTTCACCACCAAACTGCAAACTGTGCTCTGAAAATGCAAAACAGCAAAGTAGAAAGTCAAATGAAAACAAACAAGCCTAAAGCTCTGAGATGCCAGAATAAATCACAGGCTGTAGAAAAACACACTTTCCTTCCCATGGTCTCAGTGTCATTCTTGGGGATGGTCATGAGTGTGAGGGTGTCTGGGCCCCGCAGTGAGTTGCCACACAGGGTCTGAGCCACATCATTCCAGTCCTCTCTGTGTTGTACAACAGAGCATGCTGAGCACGGGCGGAGGGTGCACATCACCGTGCACGTTTCTATGTTGACTTTCTTCTCTGCATCAGCACTAAAATCTCTCCTCTTTGGCTTCAGTGGTCTCTGTGTTGTCAGGGAAGATGACCCAAAGTAACTAATTTGAAACTTGATTTCTCCAAAGTCACACTTACAAGACACTTGATGCATAACAGGTTTATTATTTTCCAAACAGGTAGCACTGACTAGGAAAGGAGGGAAAGACTCCATTTGTACCATCAAGCTGCCCTTTTTAGAATAATCTTTTAATTATTATTATTATTTTTAAAGATGACTGGTAAGGGGATCTTAACCCTTGACTTGGTGTTATCAGCACCACAGTCTCCCAAGTGAGCCACGGGCCGGCCCACGTTTTAAATATTTTTAATATTAAAATAGGCAGGTATTTATCAAAAAGCTTTCATAAACACATGAAATTCCACATTTTAGCTGTTTAAGAAAAAAATTTGTGAAGGGCCGGCCCGTGGCTCACTCGGGAGAGTGCGGTGCTGATAACACCAAGGCCCCGGGTTCGGATCCCACATAGGGATGGCCGGTTCGCTCACTGGCTGAGTGTGGTGCTGACAACACCAAGTCAAGGGTTAAGATCCCCTTACCAGTCATCTTTTTAAAAAAAAGAAAGAAAGAAAAAAATTTGTGGAACATTTCCACAAACAATAAATATTTTGTTTTAATGACTCATTTTCAGAAGTCAATATGTTGTTAATCAAGGGAATGAAGCTTGGAATTATACAGTTCAGGATCATATACAAAGATCTGTACTTAAAATAAATTCCCCTCAAATGAAAAACAGTATATGAATAAGCTTAGTAAAGAAGTATCTATCCATCTATTTAAAAAACACATCTCTAGAAAAGTCATTTTTAAAAATTCTTACTCATTATTGTATTGTTTAAAGTAGCAATGAATAGTAGCAATAAATATCCATCAATACAAGACTGGTTAAAATGCCTTGTACATAGTAAATACTCACTGGGCTGGCCAGTTAGCTCAGCTGGTTAGAGCACAGCCTTGTAACAACAAGGTCAAGGGTTCAGTTCCCGATACCAGCCAGCTGCCCGGGGGAATAAAAGTACTTATACTTGTTGTGGTACATGGTTAATGCTCACTAAATGTTTATTGAATGAACAAATACTATGGGATCTATTGCCTCCAAAGCTCACTTGCTTCCCACCTGTTTTCCAAGTCAGATCCTCCAGTCTCCTCCTGATTCTGTGAGACCCAAAACCTCTCCAATAAATTTTGCCTTTAAGATTGCAACCAAAAAAACTGATGGATATATACATTAAACATGGTTAAAAACTAATTCATTTCATACCAACTTCCATTCTAGAGCCAACAGTGTTATATTTCAGTTCCAGTATAATTATGAAAGGATATCTTTTTGAATTAGTTTGGTTATTAGCTGATATACCTAATTCTACTTTAGCCCATACATGGTTTGGAAATAAAGTGATATCTCATCAGTTGACATGAATAACAGAATAGAGCACTGGTAATTAGGAAGACTTCTTGGAGATTATGGGCTTCAACTGACAGAGAGATGTCCTCAAGTATTCACAAAATGAATAAAGGTAAACCTGTTGCTTTGCCTTCCACAGATTTGTCACCCCTTTTCCCCTGGGTGATGGAGCTGCCAAAGATTACTCAAAGCCCATCTCTTCTGAGCAGTGAGATGCCCCCAAAAGGGGTTAATCTCCCAGTAAAAGGGGTTAATCTCCCAGAACCCTCAAGAGAGAGGCATTCCTTCCATTTGGGAAATTAACCACGACTTGGGGTTCTCTTCCTGCATTTATTCTCCAGACCAGGAAGTTACAGGAAGAGAACAAAGGTGGGGTTTTTGCTAAGTACAGTTTAACAAGTTTAACAATAGAAGCTGGTAACATGCAATTAAGTCCATCCACTAACAAAAGCTTGATCTTAGCAAACATTCTCTTCTTACAGCAATTTTCAAGTATCTTTACATATCAATCAGTAACCTGTCTGTCTTTGAGCCAGCAACCTTGCTGTGTTACAATTCTTTATCTTACAACAGAGACTAGATAGCCTGGGGAAAATTTCCTGTCCTTTGCAAGGTCAATATTTGAAACTGCAAGGCTTTGGGAAACCAGGCCCTGTGAAGTACATTTGTTTTATGCATACTCTACATACACCAATGACAATTAAGGAGATGCACATGGTGGTGGTAGGTATATTGATTTAGTTGCTAGTAGGATCAGCCAAGTGGGACAATGAAGTAAGAATACAGAAGAAATGCAGGGTCCATAACAAGCAGAGGAGAGTTCTTTACTACAGGGCTTAGAACATAACAGGTAGTAGGGAAACCCAGATGGTACTATTCAAAATACAGTAGAGAGGCCCACGCGGAAGAACGAGGCTGAGGCGAGAAACGAGTTTGATAGAGGAGAAAAAAATGGCGGCAGGTCTGGAGCACCCGCGTCAGGAAACAGCGCGATCCTGAGAGCTGTGTGCTGTGATACCAGAGTATTGACTGCATTTCCAAGAGCAACAAAGGACGAATAAATCTTTCAACAACAATCCTACATTGACAAACAAGCAGCAGCGGGTTCGAGGTTTTGGAGCCGACACGGAGAAGGACTCCTGGGGGTGCCCAG
>NW_007734422.1:0-16287 GCF_000696425.1 Galeopterus variegatus
GGGGTCTTTCTTTCTATTTTTCTTTCTTTTTTTCCCTCCCTCCCTCCCTTCTTCCTTCCTTACTTCCTTACTTCCATATTTCTTTCTTAGCTATCACTTATGAGTGAGGACATATGGTATTTATCTTTTTCCGCCTGGCTTATTTCACTTAACATAATTTTCTCCGTGCTCATCCACATTGCTGTGAATGGCAGAATTTCATTCTTTTTTATGGCTGAGTAGTATTCCATTGTGTATATATACCACATTTTCCTTATGTAGTCATTCATTCATGGATATTTAGGTTGGTTCCATATCTTGGCTATTGTAAATAGAGCTGTGATGAACATGGCAGTGCAGGTATCTCTTCAACATGATGATTTCCATTCCTTTGGGTATATACCCAGAAGTGGGATTGCTGAATTGTGTGATAGTTCCGTCTGTAGTTGTTTGAGAAGTCTCCATACTGTTTTCCATAAGGCTGTACTAATTTACAGTCCCACCAACAATGTAGGAGGGGTCCCCTTCCTCCACATCCTCACAAGCATTTGATGTTCTCAGTCTTTTTGATAGTAGCCAGTAGCTGGGATGAGATGATGTCTCAGTGTGGTTTTGATTTGCATTTCTCAGATGATTAGTGATGTTGAGCATTTTTTCATGTACCTGTTTGCCATTTGTATGTCTTCCTTTGAGAAATGTCTGTTCATCTCCTTTGTCCATTTTTTAATTGGATTATTTGGGTTTTTTTCTTTTTTCTTTTTTTTTTTCCACCATGAAGTTGTTTGAGTTCCTTGTATATTCTGAATATTAATCCCTTGTTGGATGTATAGTTTGCAAATATTTTCTCCCATTCTGTAGATTGTCTTTTCACTCTGTTGATTGTTTTCTTTGCTGTGCAGAAGCTTTTTTAGTTTGACATAATCCCATTTGTTTATTTTTCTTTTGTTGCTTGTGCTTTTGTGGTCTTATTCATAAATTTTTTGACTAGTCCTACATACTGAAATGTTTCCCCTATGTTTTCTTCTGAGAATTTTATAGTTTCAGGTCTTATGCTTAAGTCTTTAATCCATTTTGAGTTGATTTTGGTATATGGTGGGTGGTATGAATCTAATTTCATTTTTCTATATATGGATATCTAGTTTTCCTACCATCATTTACCAAAGAGGCTGTCCTTTCCCCAGTGTATGTTCTTGGTGACTTTGTTGAAGATCAGTTGTCTCTAAGCATCTGGGTCGATTTCCGTGTTCTCTATTCTGTTCCATTTGTCCATGTGTCTGTTTTTATGCCAATACCATGCTGTTTTGGTTACTATAGCTTTGTAATATAATTTGAAGTCAGGGAGCATAATGCCTCCCATTTTATTTATTTTTTTTGCTCATGATTGTTTTGGCTATTTGGGGTCTCTTGCTGTTTCATATGAATTTTAGGATCATTTTTTCTTTTTCTGTGAAAAATGTCCCTGGTATTTTGATGGGGATTGCATTGAATCTATAGATCATTTTGGGTAGTTTGGACATTTTCACAATGTTAATTATTCCTTTTTGTGTATAAGGAATGTCTTTCCATCTTTTGTTGTCCTCTTTAATTTCTTTCCGTGGAGTTTTGTAGTTCTCATTGTAGAGATCTTTCACTTCTTTGGTTAAATTTATTCCTAGGTATTTTATTCTTTTGGTAGCTATTGTAAATGGCCTTGCTTTCTTGATTTCTTTTTCTGTTTGTTTGTAGTTGGTGTATAAGAATGCTACTGATTTTTGTATATTGATCTTGAATCCCGCAACTTTACTCAATTTGTTTATGAGCTCTAGGAGGTTTTTGGTAGAGTTTATAGGTTTTTCTATATATAGGATCATGTTATCTGCAAACCGTGACAATTTGACTTTGTCTTCTCCAATTTGCATGCCACTTATTTCTTTCTCATGCCTGATTGCTCTGGCTAATACTTCTAGTACTATGTTGAATAGGAATGGTGAGAGTGGGCATCCTTGTCTTATTACTGTCCTTAAAGGAGAAGCTTTTGGTTTTTCTCCATTCAGGATAATGTTGGTGGTGGATTTGTCATATATGTTTTAGAAAGGCCTCTGACTCTATGTCCTTTTCTAATCCCCCTGACCACCAAGTCTTCATCTTTTGATAAATCCATTTATCATTGAAGACCTATTTCAGATATCATTTCATCCAGAAAAACATGTTCCTGAAATTTATAATCATATATGTGATGTTTCCATGAACTAAACCAATTGTTTGAACTTCTCTTGTAGCATATTATATTCTGCTTTGCAGTGTACTTTTCCAAGAATGTAATAAACTCTTTAATTGCATAAATTATGTCTTACCACTCCTTTTAATTTCCTGATGGACTTGGAATAGAATCTATTATATAGCAGTGAGTTATAGATGTAATGGAGGCACTTGGGGTCAGACAGAGTTCTGTTCAAATTCTGTCTCTGCTACTCACTGGTTTTGTGACTTTGCACACGGTACTTAGCTGAGGCTGAATTTCCTCATTTGGAAGGAAAATTTTCACCTACTTTATAGGGAGGAAAGTGGTAAAGATTAATTGACATATGATATACAAAGCATCTAGAATGAAATAGGTTTTATATTGATGATAATTATGATTGCTTTAGAAGTAGAATAATTTATGGAACTGAAAGTAGCCACTGGGAAACCAAATAATTAACACAGGGTGGGAAGGTATTATAGGAGACAACTAATCTACTTAATAGACATGCATTTGAGAAATTATGGAATTTATATAGCAAATTTTCTAATATTTTAAAATTTAGGCACAGGGATTTCATTATAAATTCCTAGCATCTGTCACTTGAGATAGACAAGGTGAAGCCTAGATTGTTCATAGTATACTATCTGATTGTTACCATATCTTCTCATAAAATTTTATGTTATCACATATGGGGAGATTGAAGATGGTGTTACTTTTGCATTCTTTATATGGCATTTTTAAAAATTGTGGTAAGAACACTTAACATGAGATCTACCCTCATAACAAATTTTTAAGTGCACAATACGTTATTGTTAAGTATAGACAAGATGTTGTACAGCAGGACTTCATTTAGTTTTGACAATAAACTATTTGGTTAGAGCAATTAGGTGTTAGTTAGGGAATATGTTGTAAAGCTCCTTTTGTCCTTTATTTACAGACCTGTAAGTTTATAGTTCTGGTATAATAATAGTTTTACCAAATCTTTTTAGAGACTATATTTCAATAGCACTGCCATTGTCTAATTCATCATTTTGGTCTCCTAAAAGTGTCATTGGAAACTACTAGGAAAGAATTTTTAGCATCATTCCTATGTAGTTGAAAACTGATTGTAATAAAAATATAATGTTCAACAATAATATTGGTAGCATATAACTCTTCATATTTACACTGATCAATTCTCTTCAATTGCCTAACGGCCTACTAGGTTCAGACTTTTCCATGTTTATTTTGATTTAGTATTTTTCATTTCTGAAAACAAACAGGGAACAAACCATATATTATCACTGCATGTTTTTTTTTTTCTTCAGAAGCTAGTGAGAACTGCAGAATCTATAACAATGAATTAATGTGGAGGCAAATTACTATAAAATACAAGGGGATTTCATATCCTAGCAATCTTCTATAGATTGCTAACTTGAATCATACCCATGTGCAAATTATCAATATACTATGATGTCAGAAACATAAATTAGCTCCTACTGTTTTAGGAACAGGGCATTTTTCTGATATATTCAACATGATTTTTCTCCTAATATTTATAAGTATTTAGGAATAGTAAGTTGTCTTATACAGGGTGAATGACATTCTTAAACTAATAATTCATTGCTGAAATTTTGAGTCCCCATGGACAGAAAAGAAATATAGAAAGAATGACACACATATATGTATACACTATTTTTTAAATTTTAATAGTAATAGAGAAGGGATCGGGAGGATGTAATGGTGTTACATTTATTATCTAACCTTACGTGATTGCAACTATATTCAGCTCTGTACAAGATTATGAAGTAGGCTGTTTTGAGAGGTACCACAAATTCACTTTGCCCACAAATTGGTAATCTCCTCCACTTTGATCCTTCTCTTGTCTTCCCTCACTCTGTGAGGATCCCCATCTACCCTGTCACTCAAACAAGAAATCTAAATCATAATGTCTTTAAGGCTGGGACAATGCTTATTTGTCTTTGTGTCTCTGTGGCCTAGCAGAGTGGCTTATGGGTAAGTTACAATTATTAAATGGACAAAGTAGAATCGATTGGGAGAAAACTTCAAAAAACTTCCATCACCATATCCACCGACCTACTTGCATCTATGCCTTTTATTCATTCTCTCCTCTTACTGGAGGAGTTGTTTCTTTTCTTATCTGAGGCTAATTTCTATACTTGCACATTATATCCGTCTTGTCCATTTGGGCTGCTGTAAGGAAATACCATAAATTGTGTGGCTTTTATTTTATTTTATAGTTAGGCAGCTTATACTTAACTAATTATTTAAATTTTTTGCATTGAAACATATTGATTGTACATATTTATAGGGTATAGAGTTATATTTCAATACACATATACAATGTGTGTTGGTCTATTCAGGGTAAGTAGGCTATTAATTGTTGTAAAACTTAGTCATTTCTTTGTAATGTGCAAATTTGATCTCCTCTCTTCTAGTCATTTGGTTACATGTAGTGAAACATTGTTGATTATAGATTTCCAGGTTGGCTGTAACCAGTAAGGCTTATTTTTCCTCTCTCACTGTGCTTTTGTGTCCGTATGCTCCCAGTATGAATCTGGCCCCCACATCGTGGGGAGGAGGGGGGACAATCAGCTTTGTATCTCATGAATATTTGTAATAAATTAAATAAATAAATAAATAAGAAGGAAAGGAAAGGAGGAAGGAAGGAAGGGAGGAAGGAAGGAAAAAAGGAAAACCAAACGGGGAAAGGGAAAACTAAAGAATTGGGAGCAACAGTTGAGGTTGTATTTAAAAGTAAAAATAAAGAAATTATTCTGTACTAAGTGGAAAACATCAAAAATAAATACTGGTTAAGTGAGTCATCAAGTCTAGAAATGTCAACTCATACTCAATAGTGATTTTATAAACTGTAATTATTCAACCCTTCATTAGTACTTAATTTTTTTCGTTCATAAGAGCTTAGTCCGGAGTCTTAAAAACTACAGTTTCTAGGCATGTTGTACTGAATTTATAGGATACCTTCATTTTTACATCAAAGCCAAAGAAACATATGGTGCTAGTCATACCATTGTTTCAAATGCCTATAAATTTTACTAACAGTATATAGGATACATTTTGTCCACATAATTTATTTATAAAACTTATTCTCCAAATGTCCAACTTTTTGACTCTCCTATTGTCTATTCTATTTCAATAATCTTTACTAAGGCTATACTGATATATGCTCATATTGTTCCCTCTGCCTAGAAATTATTTTATTCATATATCAATCTGTACCCTTCAAACATCAGACTATCTGTCCCTCCCTTAGGGAATGTTTTACTGACCTCCATGTAAATGTCAATCCCTTATAATACACTATTCAAACTTGTACTACTCATCGCAATTTTATATATAATTATTTTATTATTTCCTTAATGTTTGTTTCTAACACTAAATAGTAAGCTATATGAAGGCAGGGAACATGCCTGCTTTTGCTTGCCACTGTATCCTCAGAGACTAACACAAAATATGGCATAGAATTGGCAGGTAGGCGTTATATATTTGATGAGTGAATGAATAAATGAAGGAATGTATAAATGAGTGGTTGGAATATATATTAATCTCTGTAGATTCACTTTCCTTGTCAGTAAAGTGAGAATATTAATATCCACCTAAAAAAAAAATCAGCCTTTCACTATCCCTCTTCTCCCCTTCCCTTTCTAGTAACCATAGTTCTTTTCTCTTCTTTTAACAGTTCAACTTATTATTATTTGCTTTTTAATTGTTTGTTTGCTTGTTTTGTTTCTTTCTTTTTTTAGCTCCCACATATGAGTTTTTCATGCATGTGGTATTTCTTTCTGTGCCTGGTCTATTTCACTTAACATAATTTTCTCCAAGCTTGTCTGTGTTGCTGTGAATGGCAGAATTTCATTCTTTTTTATGACTGAGTAGTATTCCATTTTCTTTATCCACTCATCTGTGATGGACTTTTAGATTGGTTACATATCTTGTTTATTGTGAACAGAGAGCTGTGATAAACATGAGAATGCGGGCACCACTTTAACTTGATGCTTTCGGTTACTCTGGGTATATACTCAGTAATAGGATTGCTTGGTCAAATGGTCCTTCTATCTGTAGTTGTTTGAGAAGCCTCTGTACTGTTTTCCATAGTGGCTGTACTGAATTATAATCCCATCAACAATGTATAAGGGTTCTTCTTTCTCTGTACCCTTGCCAGCATTTGTTATTTCTGTCTTTTTGATAATATCCAATCTAACGGGGGTGAGGTGATATCTCAATGTGGTTTATATTTGCATTTCCATGATGATAGTGATGTTGAGCATTTTTTTCATATACCTTTTGGCCATTTGTATATATTTTTTCTATTGAGCTTCCTTGCCCATTTTTTAATTGGGTTATTTGGTTTTTTACTACTGAATTGTTTGAGTTCCTTGTATATTCTGGAAATTAGCCCTTGTCTGGCACATAGTTTACAAATATTTTCTCTTATTGTATAGATTCTCTCTTTGCTCTGTTGATTGTTTCCTTTGCTGTGCAGAAGTTTTTAGTTTGATATAATCCCATTTGTTTATTTTTACTTTTATTGCTCCTGCTTTTGTGGTCTTACTCATGAAATCTTTGCCCAGTCCTATGTCCTGGAGCGCTTCCCCTGTGTTTTCTTCTAGAATCTTTATAGTTTTAGGTCTTATGTTTAAGTCTTTAATCCATTTTGAGTTGATTTTTTGAATGGTGAGAGATAGGGGTCTAGTCTCAGTGTCCTATGCATGATATCTCATTTTCCCAGCACCATTTATTGAAGAGGATGTCCTTTCCCCAATGTATGTTTTCAGTGTCTTTATCAAAGAAAGATTGGCTATAAGTATGTGCGTTTATTTCTGGGCTTTCTTGTTCCATTGGTCCAAGTATTTGTTTTTATGCCAGTACCATGCTGTTTTGGTTACTGTTTGTAGTATAATTTGAAGTGAAGTCATGTCTCTCACTTGACTCTTTTTGCTCAGGATTGGTTTGGCTATTTGAAGTCTTTTATTGTTCCATGTGAATGTTAGGATTGCTTTTTCTGTTTCTGCGAAGAATGTCATTGGTACTTTGATAGGGATTGCTTTGCATCTGTAGATGCTATGGTAGTGGACATTTTTGCAGCATTAATTCTATCAATCCATGAGCAGGGAAAGTCTTTCCATTTTTTTGTGTCTAATTTCTTTCTTCAGTGTTTTACAAAACACTGAAATAAATTTGGTTAAATTTATTCCTATATATTTTATTTTTGCTGTAGCTATTGTAAATGAGCTTGCTTTCTTGATTTCTTTTTCTGTGAGTTCACTATTGGTATATGGAAATGCTACTGGCTTTTGTACATTGATTTTTCTCTCTCGCAATTTTACTGAATTTGTTTATCAGCTGTAAGAATTTTTTGGTAGAGTTTAGGTTTTCCTATACAATAAATTATGTCATCTGCAAACAGGGAAAATTTGACTTTCTCTATTCTAATTTGAATGCATTTTATTCTTTTACCTTGCCTAACTGCTTTGGCTAGAACTTCTAGTAGTATGTTAAACACGAGTGATGGGAGTGGGCATCCTTTTCTTGTTCCCATTCATAGAGGAAAAACTTTCAACTGTTCCCCATTCAGAATGATGTTAGCTGTGGGTTTGTCAAATATGGCTTTTATTGTGTTGAGATATTTTCCTTCTGTATCTAATTTGTTGAGTGTCTTTATCATGAAGAGATGTTGAATTTTATCAAATGCTTTTTCTATGTCTATTGAGATGATTGTATGGTTTTTATCTTTCATTTTGTTAATGTGGTATATCACAGTTGTTGTTTTGCATATTTTGACCCATCCATGCATCCCTGGGATGAGTCCCACTTGGTCATGGTGTATAATCTTTTGGATGTGCTCTTGTATTCTGTTTGCTAGAACTTTGTTGAGAATTTTTCCATCTAAGTTCATCAAGGATATTAGCCTGTGGTTTTTTTTTTTTTTTTTTGTGTGTGTGTGTCTTTGTCCTGTTTTGGTATGTGGGTGATGCTGGCCTCATAGAATGAGTGTGGAAGAATACTATCTGCTTTGATTTTGGGGGAATTATTTCAGAAGAATTAGTATAAAATCTTTTTTAAAGGTTTGTTAGAATTGAGCAATGAAGCTATCCAGTCCTGACCTTTTCTTTGTTGGGAGTCTGTTGATTATTGATTCAATCATGTTACTCATTATTGGTCTGTTCAGGTTTTCTATTTCTTCTTGGTTCAGACTTGATAGGGTGTATTTGTCCAGAAATTTCTCTGTTTCCTCTAGATTTTCCAATTTGTTAGCATATAGATGTTCATAACAGTCTCTAGTGATTCTTTGTATTTCTAATGATTATATTTGTATTTGTGGAATCAGTCGTAATGTCTCCTTTTTCATTTCTGATTTTTGATATTTGGATCTTGTCTTTTCTTGGATAGTTTAGCTAATTGTTTATCAATTTTGTTTATTTTCTCAAAAAAATTTTTTTGTATCATCAATCTTTTTTTGTTTTTTTTTTTTTTGGTCTCTGTTTTACTTTTTCTGCTTTGATCTTTGTTATTTCTTTCCATCTACTAATTTTGGGGTTGGACTGTTCTAGCTTTTTGAGTTCCTCGAGGTGTAATATTAGGTTGTTTATTTGGGATCTTTCAACTTTTCTTATATAAGCACTTACTGCAATACTAATATACCCTCTGAGTCTGCTTTTGCCAGTATCCCATAGGTTTTGGTAAAGTGTGCTTGTATTCTTATTTGTTTTGAGGAATTATGGATTTCCTGCTGTATTTCTTCTTTGACTCATTAGTTGCTCAGGAGCATGTTATTTAATTTCCATGTATTTGTATAGTTTGGAAGGTTTTGTTTGTTGTTGATTTCTGTTTATTTTATGTGGTCTGAGAAAATACTTGATATGATTTTAATCTTTTAAATTTGTTGAGACTTGATTTGTGGCCTAACATGTGGTCTATCCTGGAGAATGATCTGTCTGCTGATAAGAATGTATATTCTGCAGATGTTGGATGAAATCTTCTGTGATTCTTTGTCTAGTCCATTTGGTCTAAAGTGCCATTTAAATCCAGTATTTCTCTGTTAATTTTTTGTCTAGATGATCCATGCAATACTGAGAGAGGCATGGTAAAGTCACCAACTATTATTTTATTAGGGTCTATTTGTCCCTTTAGATCCAATTTGCTTTATATTTCTGAGTGCTCCAATTTTGGGTGCATATGTATTTATGATTGTTATATCTTCTTCCTACATTGATTCTTTTATCATGATATAATGTCTTTCTTTGTATCTTTATATAGTTCTTGGTTTAAAGTCTATTTTATCTAAGTATGGTAACTCCTCCTTGTTTTTGGTTTCTATTTGCACATCTGTGGCCTCTCCTTCGAAATCATTCTGTCTTCCAGGTTTTGGCACTCAAGACCTGTGATGGGAGGGACACCCCCAATAATCTCTGAAATATGTTTGGGGTCATTCTTCCATTGTCTTGGTGATAGCACCTGGCTGATCCTTACTAATCTCCTTATCAAATGTTCACTTTATGAAGCCTTCTTGTTGTGTCCTCACATCATGGAAGAAGCAAGGTAGCTCTCTGGGTTCTCTTTTATAGGGGCACTAATCCCATTCATGAGGACTCTACCCTTATGATGTAATCAATTCCCAAAGGTCCCACCTTTTAATAGTATCACATTGGTGATTAGCTTTCAATGTATGAATTTTGGGGAGACACATTCAGACCAGAGCAAACCCTGTTTCTGTTCACCTACTCAAGGTTATCACTTCATAAATTCTTCCCACTATCTTCTTTATTGTTATTTTTTCTCTCTTCTATATCATTTCCATTCACAGTAAATATGCTGTTGTTTCTCCTATCTTTGAAAATCTTTCTCTTTCCCTACAACCCCACCAACTACTACTTCTTTTCTCTATTTCCTTTACAGAGAAAATTATTGAAAGAATTTTCTGGCTTTAGTTCTTTTTTCTTTGAACACATTCAATCAGGCTTTTATGAACCACAGCTTTTCTTCAAAATTTCTGTTCTCAAATACATTAATGACCTCCAGTTTGCTAAATCTCAGTTCTAATCTGGTATTCTTATAATTTTATCAGCAGGGTTTGACCCATTTGACTATTCTCATTTCTTCCTCTTTGATATACTTCTTTCCTTGGCTTCAAAGATACATACCAACTCCCTAATTTTCCTTACCCCTCAGTGGCCACTTCTTTATATTTGTTGGTTTGGCCTCATTTCTTTACCTTCTAAGAACTGAAATGTTTCAGTGCTCAGTGCTTGCAGCTTTTCTTTTCTCTACCAAAATCCCTTTAGTTATGCCATCTGATCACTTGGTTTTAAATATAATCTACATCCTGATGTACTCTAGACCCATATGTTGAGGGTGAGCCTAGATGAACCACCAGCTAAACACAAAATAGGAAGGAATAATAAAAATGTTGTTATAAGCCTCCAGCTTTTGTTGTGGTTTGTTATGCAGCTATGGATACCCTAATATAAGGATTGATTTCATCATTCTGAAGGCAAATTTAAGGTTGTGAAAATCCTGATTTTCAAATTTTTTAATTTATTTGCTGAATGTATTGATAGATTCCAATCTTACCAGAAAATATAAATGTTTATTGATTCATGAAAATACAAATTATTATCCTTTTCCCCTAAAATAATTCATTGTCCATGATGCATAATAATATTAAGAAATTACAGTAACAATTATGTTGTCTCATGCAGACAGACAAAAGAGTTACACTAGATAGTCCAACACTACAATTCATGAGTAAGTTGAAACCCAATTTTGTGAATCACTCAGTAAGTTCAGTCTTTCGTAATTTAACAAGACTCAGTGTTTTCAAAACTAATAAATGTAATGAATTCGATATGTGTTTTTTTTCCTTTCATGAATCTGAGCCATTATGGTATGAATTACTTGCATATAGGTGAAATTATACTTCATAATAAATATTCAATATACTTAAATAAATATTTTTAATTTACTCATTGCCCTTCCCTGTTAATATCACGCATTGTATACTGTATTTAGAGAAAGGCTTACACTAACACATTAACAGTTTTTTTTATGAGAGAACAAAGGATGCTTTTAAAATTATAGTATAATATGTATAAAATAATCTATGGTTTCGGATTTGAAATAGTCTGTTGTGAGAAGTTGTAAGTAAACTACCAAATTTTAAGTGTCAATTAAAGAAAAATCCCAGCCATGTAAGGCTTATCAACACAGTAATTTTAAGAGATTAGTGGAATGCTTAGTTAAAGAGCAATTCAAAGGAAAAATTTTCTAGCACGAATTGAGACCACACAACTTAGAAGAAGCAGTCTATACTCTACTTTAACTTTTTTGTAATAGTAGTATCTTTTGCTCTTTTAAAGAAATATTAAGGCAAGTAAAACATTGGAAATATTAAATATCAAGTCTTTTAGCTGACGTGAGATTAGAAAAACTAGGTTTATTAAGATAGTACAATTATTGAAGCCTGGTCAACAATAACAATTATAATAATAGCAATGACTTATGTTCTTAAATACCATAGTACCATTTCAGAGGTTTATTGGATTCACTGTCTCATTTTATTATGTCAGTGACACTTTGAGGCAAATATTATTTTATTATTATCATCATTATTATCACCCCAATTTTGGATGTGAGGAAACTGCAGTTCAGAGAAGTAGAGTGACTTTTCAAGGTCATGTAGCTGGCTAGTTGTAGAACTGGGACTTAGATTCCAAATCCTTATAAAGCTCTATTTAATGCCAATAAACAAAGCATTTATCAAGTGTCACAGAAATTAAAATAAAATATCTGTAAAGAATAATGGACTATGTTACTTAGACTTTGCCTATAGGTTTTTCATGTTCTAAGTGATGGATAGGTAGGTGGCCATTTCTTTTTTTTTTTTTCCTTTTTGTCTTTTTTACTGACCGGTAACGGGATTGCAACCCTNCCTCTGCAAGTCCAACACAACACTGTGGTCTTTCTTTCCTTCCTTCTTTCTCTCTTAGCTCTCACATATGAGTGAGCACATGTATTTATCCCTCTGTGCTTTGCTTATTTCACTTAACATAAATTTCTCCAAGCTCATCCATGTTGTTGCAAATGGGAGAATTTCATTCTTTTTTATGGCAGAGTAGTATTCTATGGTGTATATATACCACAGTTTCCTTATCCAGTCATCCATTGATGGACGTTTAGGTTGGTTCCATATCTTGGCCATTGTAAACAGAGCTGCAATGAATAGGGGAGTGCAGGTATCCCTTCGACATGATGATTTCCATTCTTCTGGGTATATACCCAGAAGTGGGATAGCTGGATCATATGGAAGATCTATCTGTAGTTGTTTGAGAAACCTCCATACTGTTTTCCATAGTGGTTGTACTAATTTACAGTCCCACCAACAGTGCAGGAGCATTCCCTTCTCTCCACACCCTTGCCAGTATTTATTATTCACTGTATTTTGATTATAGCCATTCTAACTGGGGTGAGGTGATATCTCAATGTAGTTTTAATTTGCATTTCCCTGATGACAAGTGATGTTGAGCATTTTTTCATGTACCTGTTGGCCATTTGTATGTCTTCCTTTGAAAAATGTCTATTCAGTTCCTGTGCCCATTTTTTTAACTGGATTATTTGTTTTTTTTTTTTTTACTGTGTAATTGCTTGAATTCCTTGGATATTATGGATATTAATCCCTTGTTGGATGCATAGTTAGCAAAAATTTTCTCCCACTCTGTACATTGTTGTTTCACTCTGTTGATTGTTTCCTTTGCTGTGCAGAAGTTTTGTAGTTTGATATAGTCCTATTTGTTTGTTTTTTCTTTTGTTGCTTGTGCTTTTGGGCTCATGTTCATAAAATCTGTGCCCACACCTAGTTCCTTAAATGTTTCACCTATATTTTTCCTTAGTAATTTTACAGTTTCAGGTCTTATACTTAATTCTTTAATCCATTTTGAGTTGATTTTTGTATATGGTGAGAGGTGCATATCTAGTTTCATTCTTCTGCATATGGATATCTAATTTTCCGAGGACAACTAATAGAAGAGGCAGTCTTTTTCCCAATGTAGATTTTTGTTGCCTTTGTCAAACTCAGATGGCTGTAAGTCTAAGGAGTGATTACCGGGTTCTCAATTCTGCTCCACTTGTCTGAGTGTCTATTTTTATGCCAGTACCATGCTGTTTTGGTTACAACAGCTTTGTAGTATAATTTGAAGTCAGGTAGTGTTATGCCTCTGGCTTTATTTTTTTTTGCTCAGGATTGCTTTGGCTAGTCAGGATCTTTTGTTCTATATGAAAGGTAAGATTGTTTTTTCCATTTCTGTGAAGAATATCATTGGTATTTTGATGGGGATTGTAATGAATCTGTAGATGGCTTTGGTTAGTATAGACATTTTCATGATGTTAATTCTTCCAATCCAAGAGCATGGAATATCTTTCCATCTTTTTGTGTCTTCTTTAATTTACTTCAGTAGTGATTTGTATTTCTCATTGTAGAGATCTTTCACCTCCTTGGTGAAATTGATCCTGAGGTATTTTATTTTTTCCATGACAATTGTAAATGGGCTTACTTTCTTGATGTCTCTTTCTGTTAGTTTATTTTTTGTGTTTATAACTGCAACTAATTTTGGGGTATTTCTTTTGTATCCTGCAATGTTACTGAAATTATTAACCAGCTCTAGAAGTTTTTGATAGAGTGTTTAGGTTTTTCTATATATAGTATCATGTCATCTGCAAGTAGTGACAATTTGACTTCATCTTTTCCAATCTGGGTTCCCTTTGTTTCTTTCTCTTGTCTGATTGCTCTGGGTAGTACCTCCAGTACTATGTTAAATAGAAGTGGTGAAAATGGGCATCCTTGTCTTGTTCCTCTTCTTAAGGGAAAAGCCCTCTGTTTTTCTCCATTCAGAATGAAACTGGTGGTGGGCTTGTCATAGATGGCTTTTATTATGTTGAGATACTTTCCNGTGCTCCCAAGTGGCGCACTCTCCAGTGCGCCACCGGGCCGGCCCGGTAGGTGGCCATTTCTACAGCAGGAGAAACAAAAGTGGAGAGAGCACAGAGTTTATAGTCTGAGGGCTTCTATTCAAATTTCAACTCTGTCATTTAGCTAGGTTTGTGATTTTGGGCAAGTTATTCATTCTCTGCTATTTAGTCTCCTCATTTAAAGGAATGGGAACAAAATGTTATCAGGATTAAAAGGAGGAGAATGAATGAACATTGTTGAGTACAAATTATAGGCAGGCACTGTCTTAGGTATTTTACATGTAATGTTTCATTGGTTTTCTTATAAAGGGTCTTTAGAAATTGCAGTGTACCCTAAAATGATATTTATTTGTTTATTCTGTTATAAATGAAAAGTTTATTTTTTTGTGCCAATTTCCTCAAGCCTTTGGTAAGGAAATGACTATCTATTGGGTAAATAAAATCGGTAAAAGTTTTGGTAAAGGATAATGGTTTGATATGTTATTCATCATTGGGATATTTTCATTCTAACAGGACACCCTAAAGATTTATCTCCAGAGGAATGACTCTGCAATGGAGATACTTCAAACACTATGACAGGCCACTTAGAGACATTTATAGGTAAAGGTTGCACTGGGATGATTTTCAAATGATGCTTTTAAAGTAATTTACTATTATAAATATATAGGTCTTGCTTTGCTTAAAATAGGGATGTATAGAGTCATATCTCAACTGTGTTACTTCTTTGGGCAATCTTTAGGAACCCAACTGAGAACAGAAAAGGAAACGGTGAAGAATCTGAATGTATAGAATAATGTCATAAAGACCATGCACATTTCTCACATTTGAGATCTTCAGGTGCATATTGAATGGTTATTGACTTACGTTCAAAATAGCTCTTACAAATCTAATTGTCTAGCTCCTCATTCCCTGTGTTAATTATTTATTGCTGCATAACAATATTATCAGAAACTTAGTGGCTTAAAATAATGCTCACTTTTTAAAATCAGTTTCTGTGGACCAGGAGTCTAGGCATAGCTTAGCTGAGTCCTTTGTTTCAAGTCTCTTAAGCTCTACCTATAGGCATTAGCCAAGGTTGCAGTCTCACCTGAGGCTTAAGTGGGGAAGGATTAATTTCCAATCTCACTTAGTTTGTTGGCAGAATTCAGTCCCATGTGGTTATAGGACTGAGAGCTTTGGTTTCTGTCTGGCTGTTGACCCATAGCTTCTAGAACCCATTCACAGTTCCTTGTTATGTGGTATCCCCCAACATGGCTGATGGTTTTTTCTAAGCACCAACGGAGACAAAGAGAGATAAAGGTGATGCAGTCTTATGTAAAAAAATCATGTAATCATGTACTTGTAATCACATACATCTTGCACTTTTGCCATATTCTTTTTGTCAGAAACAAGTCACAAGTCCCACCAACAATCAAGGGAAGGAAATCACACAAAAATGTCAACATCAAGAGGTGAGGATTCATGGAGGTGGCCTTAACAGTCTATCTGCCACACACTCCAAACAGATAGTGGCAAATTAAAACAAGTTACTACTGTTTTTTAAAATTTATTTTATTATTATTTTTTATTGATTGTGAATATTCATGAAATACAAAGCTGATTGTCACTCCTAATGCCCAAGATATTAAGGCCAGATCCATACTGGCAGCATGCCCATTACCATAAATTGCGATTGTACACTGTGTACCCCACCCAATTATCCCCAGCATTCCAAATCCTTATAAAGCTCTATTTAATGCCAATAAACAAAGCATTTATCAAGTGTCACAGAAATTAAAATAAAATATCTGTAAAGAATAATGGACTATGTTATTTAGACTTTGCCTATAGGTTTTTCATGTTCTAAGTGATGGATAGGTAGGTGGCCATTTCTTTTTTTATTTTTTTCCTTTTTGTCTTTTTTACTGACCGGTAACGGGATTGCAACCCTTGGTGTCGTGCCCGTACCAGGGACCGGCAATGGGATCGCAACCCTCGGTGTCGCGCCCGCACCGCGCTCAGCCAGTGAGCGGGAACCGGTCTTCACATGGGATCCGAACCCTCGGCGGGAGCGCCGCCGTGCTCCCAAGTGGCGCACTCTCCAGTGCGCCACCGGGCCGGCC
>NW_007734422.1:16297-42279 GCF_000696425.1 Galeopterus variegatus
TCAAGTGATTTTTTAGCATCTATTGAGACAATCATATGGTTTTTGTCCTTGAATTTGTTGGCGTGATGTTTTATACATATTGACTTTTGCATGTTGAACCATCCTTGCATCCCTGGGATGAATCCCACTTGATCATGGTGTATATATTTTTTTGATGTGTTTCTATATTATTATTACTGGTATTTTCTTGAGGATTTTTGTGTCTATGTTCATCAAGGATATTGGCCTGTAATTTTCTTTTTTTGTTCTGTCTTTATCTGGTTTTGGTATCAGACTTATGTTGGCCTCATAGAATGAGTTTGGGAGAGTAGCTTCTGTTTCAATTTTTTGGAATAGTTGGAGGAGAATTGGTATTAATATATCTTTAAAAGTTTGATAGAATTCACCTGTATTCCATCTGGACATTGACTTCTCTTTGTTGGAAGATTGCTTATTACTTCTTCAATCTTGTTGCTTGTTATTGATCTGTTCAGGTTTTCTATCTCTTCTTTGTTCAGTCTGGGTAGTTTTTATGTGTCTAGAAACTTATCCATATCCTCCAGGTTTTCATATTTGTTGTCATACAGTTGTTTATAATAGTCTCTAATGATTCTTCATATCTCTGTGGTATTGGTGGTAATATCTGCCTTTTTATTTCTGATTTTTGTTACTTGGGTTTTCTCTCTTCTTTTTTTTATTGACCTAGCTAATGGTTTATCTATTTTATTTATTTTTTTTAAAAAAACAACTTTTTGTTTTATTGATGTTTTGTGTTGTTTTTTGGGTCTCTACTTCATTTAGTTCTGCTCTGATCTTAATTATTTCTTTACATCTAGTACACTTAGGATTTGATTGTTGTTTTTCTTCAAGTTTTTTGAGGCATAGTGTTGGGTCATTTATTTGAAGACTCCATTCTTTTGATTTAAGCATTTATTGCAATAAGTTTGCCTCTTAGTACTGCTTTTGCATTATCCCACAGGTTTTGGTGTAATCTATCTTTATTTTCATTAGTTTCAAGAAATTTTTTTATTTCCTGTTTAAATCTTGGACCCATATGTCATTCCAGAGCCTGTTGTTTAGTTTCCATGTATTTGTATAGTTTCCATAGTTTTGCTTATTATTCATTTCCAGTTTTAGTCCATTGTGGTCTGAAAAGATACTTGGAATAATTTCAATTTTTAAGAATTTGCTGAGACTAGATTTGTGACTTAATATGTGGTCTAGAATGGAGAATGTTCCATGAGATGATGAGAAGAAAGCACATTCTTTAGTTGTTGGATGAAATATTCTATATATATCTGCCAGGTCCAGTTGGTCTAAGGTGTTGATAAATCCTGTGTCTCTTTGTTGATTTATTGCCTGAAAGATCTGTCCTATACTTAGAAAGGGGTGTTCAGATCACCATTAACATATTAGGGCCTATTTCTTTCTTTAGGTCTAAGAGTGTTTGCTTTATATATCTAGGTGCTCCAGGATTGGGTGCATATATATTTATGATTGTTATGTCCTCTAGCTGTATAGATCCTTTTATCATCATAGTGGCCTTCTTTGTCTCTTTTTATGATTTTGTTTTAAAGTCTATTTTGTCCGATATAAGAATAGCTATTCTTTTCATTTTTCATTTCCAGTTGCATGGTATATCTTTTCCCACCCCTTCACTTTTAGTCTGTGTGTGTCTCTACAGGTGATGTGGGTCTCTTGAAGATGGGCATGTGCTTGGGTCTAGCTTTTTAATCCAGTCCGTATGTGTCTTTTGAATGGGGAGTTTAATACATTAATATTTATGGTAGTTATTGACAGGTATTGTTTAATTCTTGTCATTTAATTGCTTTTTTTAGATGATTTAAATATCTTTTGATCAGTAGTTCCCCTTTTATTTCTCTTCTTCAGTATTAGTGGGAAGTTTAAAGTGGCATGATTTAGCTTCTTTCTCTTTCTTTATGGCATTTTTGTTTTAACAGTGGGTTTTGCTCTTTCCTATGTATTTATGACAGTGGTCATCGTTAGTCAGATTCCAGATGAAGGACTCCATTGAGAATTTCTTGCAGGGCTGGTCATGTGGTTGTCAATTCCCACAACTTTTGTTTTGTTTGTCTGGGAAATACACTATTTCTTCCTCATTTTGGAAGGAGAGCCTTGCTGAGTAAATGATTCTTGGCTGGCAATTTTTTTCTTTTAGTATTTTGAATATATCATTCCACTTTCTTCTGTTCTGTAGGGTTTCAGTTAAGAAGTCTGCTGTTAGTCTGATTGGGGCTCCCATATAGGTGACTTGATGCTTTTCTCTTGGTGCTCTGTCTTTGAGCTTTGCAAGTTTTACTATAACGTGTCTTGGAGAGGATGTTTTTGGATTTAATCTATTTGGGAACCTTTGAGCTTCCTGGATCTGAAGGTCTGTATCTCTCTGTACACCTGGGAAGTCTTTTGTTACTATTTCCTTGAATGGGTTTTCAATACCTTTTCCTTTCTTCTCCCCTTCTGGAGTACCCACAACCCAGATGTTAGAGCTCTTGAGGTTATCAGCTACCTCTCTTAGGTTTTCCTTAGTATTTTACATTCTTTTTTCCTTTTTTTTTTGTCTGCCTGAGTTATTTCAAAAAGACCATCTTCGAGATCTGAAATTCTTTCTTCTGTTTGCTCTAGCCTGCTGCTCAACTCTCTGTTGTGTTTTTATTTCATTGAGTGAATCTTTCATTTCTAGGAGTTCTGCTACACTCTTTTTAAAAGCATTAATCTTGGGCTGACCCCGTGGCGCACTCAGGAGAGTGCGGCGCTGGGAGCACAGCAGTGCTCCCGCCGTGGGTTCGGATCCTATATAGGGATGGCCGGTGCACTCACTGGCTGAGCACAGTGTGGACAACACCAAGCCAAGGGTTGCGATCCCCTTACCGGTCACAAAAAGGACAAAAATAAATAAATAAATAAAGGCATTAATCTCTTTGTAAAATTCCTTTTTCATATTCTGGATATTTTTTCTAATTTCATTGTGTTCTCTGATTAAGTCTTCTTTTATCTATTCAAGTTTTTTTTTTAAAGATTATTGCTTGGAATTCTTTTTCAGACATTCAAGGATTCCCTGTTTCATGGAGTCTGAAATTTGAGCATTACTGTATTCCTTTGGTGGTGTCATATCTTCTTGTTTGTTTTCAGTTCTAGTATTTTTTCATTGATGTTTGGTCATCTGGTGGAGGATTTGCTTCTTTTATTACTCTGAGGTTGGCTATGACGATAAAGATTTCTTCCTCTTTTTGCAGGCTTTACTGGTGACTCTTCTTATATCAGAGTAGTTGAATGAGCAGTAGTTACTTGCAGAGTGGCCCTGGCTGCTACTGTGGTGGTGAATTGTCCTTGTGTGACAGTTGGTGTGGTAGTGGCTATATTATACCACCTTGGGTCCTTTTCCAGAATCTGTGGCCATAGAATCATCCCTAGCACTGCACATGTCTTGGCTCACCTCAGCAGGGCCTCCTGCAGGTGCGGGTGCTTCCCTTTGTGTCCAAGGAGGGGGGTGCCAGCACTATGAGGGTCTCGGCTCACCTCCAAACCAAAGCTGTCCTGTTCTTTGTAGAGGGAATTTCAAGCCAGAAGTGCAGAATGTTGGAGGCAAGAAGGGGATTCATCTCCTTGACATCTCATTATTATATTATATAATTACACCCATTTTACACCTTTTGTCATTCAGATAGTTATTATTCCACTCTGATTCTTTCCTGAAAACTCCTGCAATTAGCTCCAGGTCAAAATGCTTGTTTTGCAACAAAAAAAGACTGCCTCTTTTTATCATGCACTCCTGGTCCTGAAGCCATGCAGCTTCTCCCAGGGTCCCTCCTAAGGAGATCAAAAATCATGTCCACACTATGGACGCAGCCAGACATCCCTGGCACAAAGTGTGAGCTTCATGTGGACCAGGAGGTTGCTCCCCCGGCTGGCTGCTGGGGCACAGCCCAGGATGCTCAAGGCTCACTGGTTAGCGGGGTTCTGATCATTCCATGCCACAGTTTTGGAAAGTCAACCTGAAATGGAGCCCACTGTGCCTTGTCGTTTTGGAGGCTAGGAAGTCCATATTCCAGGGAACACATCTGGTGAGGTGACTCTACAGCCATGCAAGGTGTCACATGGTGAGAATGGCATAGCAGAGACAGAGGGGAGGTGCCAGAATGCTTTAAAAAAACAGCTCTCACAGGAACTAATAATTAGTGCTATTTAATGACAGATATTGTGGAAGTGATGTGTTATGTTGCTTATAGTTAAGGGATCTCTCTCTCTCTTCTTTCTTTACTCCCACCCTTCCTCTTCTTTTTCATGCAGACCTCACAATTGCTACATACGTAAAAAGCTTTCTAAGCTGATGGTGGAAGGCGTCATTTTATTTTCTGTGTCTGTCTGGGCCATTATGCCACTAACTGGACTTTTTGTTGAGTATGTGGACATCACTAGAAGTGCTAGAAACTCAAGGAGTTAATGTATAGTTATCACTACTACTATCTTGAGACAGATTCAGAATGACTTACCAGTTCAGAATTGTTTATAATGTCACATGGTGTGTGCCTATTTGTTTGGCTTTTTCATTGTATCTTGATGATGCCATCAAGATTCCCTTTCACTTCCTAATACCTTTGCCCTTGTTTCATTTATTCTAAAGTTTATTTTACTTCTTTCCTCCCTCCCTTCTACTATTCTTTCTCCCCACTTTTCCTTTCTATAAACAGCTTTTAAAAATCTTACAAGTCTTTTAAATCCCAAACATTAGTCATTTCTAATACAAAACTTTCTCATATCCCTTCAGCCTATCGACCAATTCTCCTGGCAGAAGAATAGATCACACCTACTACATGATCACAGATTAAGATCAACCGTAACAGTAGCAGTTATAGGTTTAGTATGTGCTAATTGTTCTACATAGATTATCCCATATAATCTTCAACAAATTAGCTAATTTTCTATTTTATAGATGGGGGAGACTCATGCTCAAAGAGGAAATACATGTTGCCTAATGTCACACATCTTTTCTGTGGCAGAACTAGGATTGAAATGTCTCAGTCTGACATGATTTTTGTACTATGAAAATAAATTGCTTCTCAGCATTTTGCATATATATAATTTTGTTACTTGTTTACATGATGTCTCTCTTCTTAGATTATAGCTTCTTTAAAGATAGAAATTCATATCCCTTATTATACCCTCCTCTTCTACCCTCTAGCACTTAGCAGTGCTTGGCATACAGTTGACCTTCACCAATGCTTGAGGCAAAGAAATGAAACCTGTTATGGTATTCATTAAGGAGACAAAGGCTGTGCTCTGTGTAAATATCATGTATCCTTACATATTTATTTGAAAATATTTATTGTGTTGTAGTATGTGCCCACCATTATTCTAGCATAAGTTTCTGTTTAGAGGTAGGGAATCAGACAGACTATGGTTTCAATACTAGCTCTGACACTTCTTATATGATCTTGGCCATGTTACTTGCCCTCTTGGAGCCACTATTTTTTGAGCTTTATGAAAGTAACTTAAAACATACCTCTAGGGAATGAAATTAACTGGTTTGTGTGTTATATGCTTGTTAAATGTTAGTTTTTTTGACAGTCTTCTCACCCACTACCCCAATTCTCTAGCAAAAAGTTAATGGTGATGACTCTAAAATCTAAATGATTTTGTTTGTGACCATATTTATTGTGGTTTCACTATTATCTTCGGATATGCCTTTTCTGAGTATGAAATGTGGAATTTGGTGAGTCAGGAGTGGTCCCTACAATAGACTTTTTGTTGTGGATCTGGCCTTGGTGCTAAAATTGCTTGTCTCTCCAAGCAAGGGTATTCAAGGAGTCCTGGTCTGTAGTGATGAATTAAGTGCATCAGTCAATCATATTGTTGATTTCAGGCTCAGAATTTCTTTGAGAGGGTCTCAACTACTGCAGTTCAGTTCTGAGATTTGTGAATTTTGGAAAATCTCCCAAAGCTGAGTCTGTGGATTTTTCTACTTGATTTACAACCTTGGCTTCTAAAGCTTCTGATCACATTTTATTTTCCCATAGTGAAGAAGGTTTAATTATTACAGTGACAAAGGAAGGACATTTTAAAGTTCTCTGTTGTGGCCAAAGGGTGCTTTTAATGAAAATTAACGTTAGAGAGACATTTTCAATGCACATGCACCATTGACACAATAATTCATTTTATAACTTCTCTGAGAATAGAAATTCATTGTTTCATAGCACCATTATTATTTTATTTTACCTTAGGCTAATAGATAGTAGATAGTGTGCTAGAGAATTCTCTATTTTCAGAGAAAATATTTTGCATTCTTATTTTCTTCGCTATCACAGAAAAGATAAGTAGCTATGTTTTTGAAGGATTAATATGAATTATCATTGTGTCTGCATCCAAACATTTAAATATTCATTGACATTTTCTGTGGGAGATTAACATTTAATATACAAAAAATCTGGAAATCTTTGAAATAAAATGTAATGCTTCTTGAGTTTGTAAAATGAAATAACATATTTGAATATGATATTGCAATTGTCATATAAAAAATTCTTTGGTTGCATTCGAAATGTCAATATTGAATTATCTGTCTAAATCACATAAAGGAAGCATTAAGAAGTTAAATAAAAAGATCTTAGCCATTAAGTATATCAGTCAGTAGATGAATAGATGCCTCATAGAGAAACATTTGGAATATAGTTACTTTCTTCAACAATCAAACTAGACCATTGAAATGATAAAAATGACATTTTATATTTTACCTGTAAGAATAAACTCATAAGCTTAAGATTTTAAATTGTATTAAAGAAATATAAATTAGAGAAATTTAAATCCATGTATTAGTGGAATAAGTTAAATGTTTTTGTAATTAATAATTTTTTTTTCTGGCCAAATTGGAGTAAAACTATTGAAAAAGATGTACTGTACTAACACAAATCAAAAGAGAGCTGTGATGGCTACAATGATATCAGACAAAGTAAATATCACAACAAAGTAAATTAACAGAAATAAAGGTCATTTTCAAAGTGATAAATGGGTTAATTTATCAAGAGGTTTTAACAATCATAAGCATTTATGCAACTAATATCATCTTCAAAGTATATAATGCAAAGACTCTTAGAACTACAAGGAGAAATAGCCACACCATGATCATGTCAGAGATATCAATCTCTCTCTCTCTCTCAACAATGAAGAGAACAAGTAGACAGAAAAATTGGCAAGGATATAGAAGAGGATATGAACATTGTTAACCAAATTGATTTAATTGACATTTGTAGAACACTTCACTTAACAACAGCAGTATATACATTCTTTTCAAGTGCACACAGAACATTTACAAGATAGATAATTACTGGGCCATAAAGGAAGTCTGAAGACATTGATATGAATTCCAATTACAATATATGTTCTCTGATAATGGAATTAAATTAAGTGTCAATAACAGAAAGTTCTCTAGAAAATTCCCAGATGTTTGAAAAATAAACAATGTACTTCCAAAAAACTCATGGATAAAAGAAGAATTCAGAAGAGAAATTATAAAGTTTTTCAGCTGAATTAAAATGAGAATGCAACATATAATAATTTGTGGCATGCCACTAAAGTAGTACTTAGTGGGAAATTTAGGGCACAAAATTATATTAGATAAGAAGAAAGGTTTTAAATCAGTGACATCAACTTCTAACTCAGGAAAAATTTTTAAAAAAGAGTATGTAAAACTCAAAGTAAGCAGAAGAAAGGAAATAGTAAAGAATTAATAAAATATAAAATTGAAAAACAATAGAGAATATTAATAAACCAAAAACTGCTTTGGAAAAGTTAATAATTGATAAACCTTAGCCATTCCGATCTGGAAGAGGAGACAGAAGACACAAATTGCCAATACAAAACATGAAAGATGTCATATGATTACAGATTCTACAGATATTAAAAGATAATTAAAGACTATTATAAACAATTTTATGCCAGTAAATTTGACAACTTAGAGGAAATGAACACATTCCTTGAAAGCTCACTGAAAAGGAGATAGATGACATAAATAGTCCCATGCCTATTAAAGACATCAAATTTGTGGTTATAAACTTCCCCACAAAGAAAACTTTAGACCCAGATAGCTTCACTGGTGAGTCATACCAAACATTTAAGGAAAAAATTATACCAATTCTACCCAAGCTTTTCCGGACACTTCAAGAATAGTGAATACTTCATATATCATTCTATGAGGCTAACATTACATTATAATAAATGATAAATAATAAAGCCAGACAAACACAGTATAAGAAAAGAAAACTACAGATTAATATCATGAGCAGAGTTGCAAAAATTCTTAACAAAATTTCAGCAAATCATATCCAACAATATATAAAAAAGTAATATGTAATGGCCAGCTTTAGTTTATCACAGGAATGCAAAGTTGGTTTAAAATTTGAAAATCAATCTGTGTAATCCTCCACTAAACAACAGCAACAAAACACTACAACAACAAAAAACAAACCCATTACCAAGCCATATTTTCATCACAATAGACCAAAAGAAACATTGCCAAATTTGATATCTATCTATTTATTTAGTTTAATTTTTAAAAAATATAACTTTTTAAATCTTTAAAAAAATTTTTAAATTGAATCAAAATCAATTATACATATTTTGGCAGGTCAACCTTGAGATATGTTGATCAAATCAATATTACTAGCATATATATATTGTTGCAAATTTAAATTATTCTTTATGCCCCTTGTCCAATATCTCCCCATCCCCCTCTTCCTCCACCCTCTAATTACCCTAGATTTTTTCTCTCCTTCTGAAAAAATAAGTCACTCTGTTGATTTGTTGCCTAGATGATCTGTCCAATGCTGAGAGGTGTGGTCAGATCCCCCAATATTNATCTATTTATTTAGTTTAATTTTTAAAAAATATAACTTTTTAAATCTTTAAAAAAATTTTTTTAATTGAATCAAAATCAATTATACATATTTTGGCGGGTCAACCTTGAGATATGTTGATCAAATCAATATTACTAGCATATATATATTGTTGCAAATTTAAATTATTCTTTATGCCCCTTGTCTAATATCTCCCCATCCCCCTCTTCCTCCACCCTCTAATTACCCTAGATTTTTTCTCTCCTTCTGAAAAAATAAGTCACTCTGTTGATTTGTTGCCTAGATGATCTGTCCAATGCTGAGAGGTGTGGTCAGATCCCCCAAGATTATCATAGAGCAGATGCTTCTTCTGTCACTCTGAAATGGGCTTTGTGGAGAGAGACATCCTCTTCTTTATGTCTGCTGGTGACTCTCCTTGTGTCTGTGCACTCTAGTGGCTGGCAGACCATCTGCGTGGTGGTTGTGGAATCTAGCTGCTTTTGCGGCGGCCATGGTTATTGTGGTGGCTGTGGTGGACCACCCACATGGATGTGCTGTTTTTCCATGTTCCTTGGTGCTGGTGGTGTGCCTGGTTGTGGGGAGTGTCTGGTCCGTGGCTCCATGCCTCAGGTCCCTAGGTGGGCCCCAAGGCACTGGTGCAGTGTGCCAGGTTGTGGGAGGGGGGTCCAGTCCCCGGCTCCATACCTTGGGTCCCTGGATGGGCACTGAGTTGCTGGCATGGTGTGCCTGGTTGTGGGAGGGGGGTCTGGTCCACTTCTCCATGCCTTGGGTCTACTGGCAGGAGAGGGCTGGCGTGGTGTGCCCAGTTGTGGGAGGGGTGTCCAGTCCCCTTCTCCATGCCTCAGGTCCCCGGGCATGCCCTGAGGTGCTGGAGTGGTGTGCCGGGTTGTGGAAGCAGGGTCTGGTCCACTTGTCCATGCCTTGGGTCCCTGGGTGGCCCCAAGGTGCTGGTGTGGTGTGCCTGGTTGTGGGATGGGGGGTCTGGTCCCCTCTCAATGCCTCAGGTCTGCAGGTGGGCCCTGAGGTGCTGGCACGGTGTGCCTGGTTGTGGGACAGGGGTCCAGTCCCCAGATGTATGCCCTGGGTGGGCTCCAAGGTGCTGGCAGTATGACTGGATTTGGGAGTGGGGTTGGTCCCGGGCTCCATGCCTCATGTCCGCTGGTGGGCCCGGGTTTAAAGGTTTACCTTATAGGTATTTCTGGCTCTCCAGAGACCTAGTGCACCTGGGTTGTGTAGAAACTCTGATCTGGGCCTGAGTTTTTTCATCAAACTGCACCCCATGCAATTCTGCATTCCCGACCAATCTTCTCTGAGTGGTCCTGTGCTGATTAGGGAGCAGATTGGCTGTCCTTGTTGTGTCCCAGTGTTTATTTGGGACCATCTCCCCCACCGCCCATGCTCCAAACATTTCCCATGGGACTGGCCATGCGCCAGTCCCTTGTGATGACTCACTGGCCTCTGAATGGCTCCCCTTTTACACCTATTCTGGCTCCTCTCTCCTGCGTGGGTCCACAGGAACCCTATTAGTGGTCTTGCTGTCCTGGGGGCCACCAAGTCTCTCTTCTCCCCTGTCTATTCTGCCTCCAAGGAACTCCATCTGAAGGGCACAACTGCAGCTTCTGCTGGCTCCTGCTGGCTCCTGCTCCTTGTACTCAGCAGCTGGAGCCTTAAAGCAGTCATGGCCTGAAATGCTCGGAGCAGTTTTTTCTTTCTCTCATCATGGTTTCTCCCACTTCATGTACTCCGTAGGTCTTTCCTCCTCTTCCCCTGAGCTCCAGTGGCCCCAGCTTGGTTGATGTTACATTTTTGTAGTTGTAATTTGGTTGATTTATGGGAGAGAGTTACTCTGGGGACTATCTATTCCATCATCTTGACCAGAACTCCCCAGAAATTAATAATTTTGTATCGCAATGACAGGTGGGAATACTCACAACTATACTAATGAGGACATGCTGCTTATATCACTATAAAAAGTATCAAGGTAACTATTGCTACTACTATCACTGCTTACTTTTATTGAATACTTACATGTGCCAAGCACTATTTTAAGTGCTTAACATTGCTTCACTCATTGGATCCTTAAAACAACACTCTGAGGAAGTTTTCATCTTCATTTTTAAAGATAAAGAATAAAATAACATTATCACTTCATAGCATAATATATGTACAACCAAACCTTCATTGTCCATCACTTACTTACTTAATTTGGCCACACATCAGATTCTATTTTTGTTTCTCTGGCCACATGCATTTTTGCCTTTTTATTGATCAAGAGCACCTCCCAGAGTGGGGAGGGACAGGAGCATTTTAGAAGGATAATTAAATGTAGACTTACCATTACCTCTTCATAATGGCTTACAACATAGCTAATGTAATCATTCATTTATGTTGGGTACATTTACAATTTTGGCTTCGATAGATATTAATATTTTAAAGTTTAGAAACTTTAAATAATACCATAAGAAGATAACTAAGCATATATTGATGTATTACAACTCTATCATTGTTTTGTGCAACTTTAATAGTAAGCTAATTCAGGAATCTTGTAATTTTAGAAAGAACAATATAATCTTCCTATTCCTAAGAAGAGCATAATGCAAGGCCAAGCCAATTTTTAAAAAAAATTTTTATTGTAGTAAGAACACTTAACATGAGATCTACCATTTTAACAAAATTTTAAATGTACAATGTAGTATGGTTAACTATAGGCATGATGTTGTATAAACTATCTCCCTTAATCTTGGTGTTACAAGGTTGCACTATAACCAACTGAGCTAACTGGCCAACCCCTTCATAACAAACTTTATACCCATTGAAAAGTCACTTTTTAATATTAAAATGCTAATGTAGACTTTATTATTGGAAATCTGTAAAGGATAGAAAAGGCATAATGAAGCAAATAAAAATAATGTGTAATTTAAAACCATAATTCTGCCACTTAGAAATAAGTTCTAATAATCTATTTATTTCTTTTCAATTTATAGAAAAAGCCAGAAACACACAATTCTGTTTTACATGGTTGAGATTATTTTTAGATAAAGAGAAGTTTTTGTGCTTTTCACTTTCCTGTATAGTGTGAACAATTTTTTTTAAGTCATTAAAGGTTTAAAGAAGGTAATTTTAATAACCCATGTGCAGAATATCATTATTCAGTTATTGGCCCTATTTAGTGGTTTCCCTATCATTGAACATTTAGTAGCTAGTGTTGCTATTATGAATAATGCTGCACTGAACCTCTGTGTACATACATTTTTGTCTTCATTCTTATTTCCTGAGGATAGTGGACTTATGAATGAAATTAAAATTTCAAAGGATTTGAATCTTTTTATTTTTGTATGGAGCCCTTAAAGCCTACTGATAATTGTTTTTCAGAACTATTGTACCAATTTAAGCTTCTCCAAACAGTGTAGGAAAGTCACTATATAATCACCTGTGTGGAGAATAATCACTATCAGAATCTTTCCTTATTCTCATAGATAAAAAATGGCTTCTTATTGTTTTAATTTGGATTTCTTTGATCATTAGTAAGGTTGAACTTATTTTCATATATTTGTGAACATTTGTTTTACTGCTTCTGTGAATTATCTGTTTATATTATTTGCCAATTTTTCTATTGGAGTATTAGTGTTTTTCTACTGGTATACATGTGCTCTCTATGGTTTAATAATATTAATCCTTAGTTATCTTTGTGGCTAGTATTTTTCTTAGTTTGATATATTTCAAGTTTGTGATCATGATTTTGACATAAGAGAATTAACACATTTTTATGTAGTTAAATATATCAATTGTTCATTTTCTATTTTTTCCCATTGCTTTTACGTTTAATCCTTCCAAATCCTTCTAAATCAGAAAAAAATATTTACTTAAGTTGGTTTCTAGCCTTTTTACAGTTTTTCTCCATATGTTTACTTTTTAAATTCTTATCAAAATTATGTTAGTGTATGCCGTAAACCGAGGTTCAACTTGAAAATTTCTAAATAGTAATTTTTATCAATTATTTATAGAATAATCATCTTTTCACTACTGATTTGTGATATTTCTTTTATTATATCTTACCTATACGTGCATCTGTGGCTTATAAAATTTTGCCCTTAGATTTCCTAATCAGAATCATCTAAGGTGTTTATTAAAATGCATATTCCTGGGCTTTAACTCTGTAATACTTAATTAGAAATTCTTTAGCTGTCTCTCAGGAATACACAGGAAGCCACTAATTTTCATCCCTATTCAGAAATTTTACATCCTTCTCACCTATTTAGCTTTCTAGATTAATATTTGAGCCAATTTATTTAAAAATACTATTGAAATTTTTTTACTCAATTCCTGATGGGAATTACATTAAACTATACATTAATTTGTGAAACAGTATCAATGCTGTAATAGTCTTCTTTTCTTGGTACATGGTATGTTTTGATATTAATGCCTTCCTTTTTAGGAAATCTTAAAGGAATTAAATTTAAATAAAAAATTTAATATGCTTTAGGACGGTACTTCTATTTCTTTTAAAAAATCTCAGCTTATTGCATGTTCAAGGACAATTACATGATTATACCTAATATTTACTCTTCAGTTGAAGTCTCATTTCAATTTTTCTTCATCCCAGCGTCTTTCTTCTTCTCCTCAATGTGTTTAACATATTTTTCCTTTTTTCATATTTCTATCTTTATATTCCTATTATTATATGAAGACCTCAAGGACAGAGGTTTTGTCTTATTATTTTCTGAATTAATTTCCTTTGTCTTTCAACATCTAGTGTAATGCCTAACACAAAATAAGTGTCCAACAAATATTTGGTGAATTGTATTGAATTCCTAGCACTGATTTCTGGACCTCCAAACGAAATAGCCATGAGTGAATTAATATTTATGCTTCTTGGACAATAGAAGATATCCTGAATTGAAGTTCTTATAAATATTCTTTATTCAACATTCTGTTTACCAAATATTTATTGAATTCCTATTATGATTCATTCATTATTTAAAAGTACGAGGATAGAAAGATAAACAAGATAATCTCTATCATCAAAATTTTTACTAGGCATTGGGGAGAGATAAATCTGTAAGTAAATAATAAAATTCAAAGTGTTAAAACAGAGGTGGGTAAAAGTGCTATGAGAATATTCCTCAATACTGGTGGCAGTTAATTTGTAGTATTGTATAGCAGAAGCATTAGCACTTTCTTGGTCAGGACTGAAATCCTAGTTTTCTGAATACCAACACTGTGTGACTTTGAGCAAGTTACTGCCTCCCTGAAAATCATTTTCTCACCTAAAATTGAGATAACTATATTTACCTAAAAGATGTGATGTGAATTTTAAATGAACTGCATATGTAAATTGAAGTACTTTGTACAAAGTTTCCTCTCTCTTCTCACTTTGTGGGAAGTCCTTGGATAATTCAACTTAAAATAAATCATTTTCAATGTTTGTGTTATGGGGAGAACTTATGAATGAGAATATTCTGTATATATATTGCTTTTTTGTATGAATTGGCAAAATATTGACAATATTTTTATTTTAGTGGTGATGATCCCTCTCTTTAACTTGCCAAGTGCCTGTATTCTGAGTGAGCAAAGTGTTTCAAACAGTTATACTGTTCTGCTCTCTTGCTTTCCATTTATTCAACTCATTTTAATCTGTTTTCTATTCTCACTCACTACTCTCCTGAAACTGTTCTCGTCAAAGTCGTCAGTGACCATCATATGGCTAAATTTAAACATACTCCTATTTCACAGTAATCGACCTCAGTAGCTTTCAACATCATTTACTTTTCTCCTCTTCTTGAATCAATCTTTTTGCATGGATTCCGCAGTAATTCACTCTCCCAGTTTTTCTTCAGTCATACATTCTGCTCCTTCTTGGTCTCTTCTATTGGACCCTCTTCTATTCAAATCCTAAGAGAGTTCCTCAGATTGTAGTTCTAGGCTCTCTTCTCTTTTCTCTCTCTTTTTTCATCTTTTTAATTTGTGATTCCTAAATTTAAATTTCCAACCTAGACTTCCTCTCTTAACTCCAGGTTTGCATGTTTAATTGTCTGCTTGACATTGTCTCTTGGATTCTTTCAAAATAATGAGAGCCATAGAATTCTAGATTTCCCCTGTTGAACCCATTCCCCAAACTTTGTTTTCCCCATTTCTGTGATGAGACCTAATACGATTCACACAATTTCTCAAGCCAGAAATATGGGAATCAACCAGTCCTCTCTTTGACTTACCCACTGTATTCTCTCCATTTGCAATTTCCATTGGTTTTTACCTTCAAAGCATTTCAGCCATCTGTATGCCTCTCCTCAGTTCTGTTATCATCATCCTACTTCATCAAGTATCATTTCTCTTTGACTACTCCAACAGATCACTTTGTGCTTGAGGATGCAAGTGAGTGCCTTTGTATGCCCAAAGACTGGCAGGTATGGAGGGGCATAGTCCGAGAACCTGGAAAACATTTAGTTTCAAATGATAGAATGCATTATATGCCATGTAATCTGTTTAGATTTAATCCTGTAGTTGATGAGGATTCCCTGAAGAAATTAAAAACAGCAATTTTGATTGCCAGTTGTGTGTCAGACAGTGTTCCAGGTTCCAGGGATATAACTGTCACCAAAACTGACAAAGTTCTTGCTGTCATAGAGCTGATATTTTTGTGAAGGAAGTAATTCACAAACATTTAAATTTCAGGTGATGATGAGTGCTGTGAATAAAAATAAGAGGATAGAGAATTATGGACTTCCGTTGTTTGGTTGGATGGTGTTCATTCAAGCAAAAAATCGTGATTGAGTGCCCACCTTGTTAAAGGTTTTATGTATGCACTAATAATTTATCATTTGCATAACCATATGAAATTAGTGCTCTTATTTTCACAAAACAGATGAGAAATTTGAGTCCAGATAAAGTTGGTTATTTGCTCATATTTATAAGACTAGCAAGTACCTGACTTGGAACTTAAGTCTTTTTTATGCCTATACTGTTTGAATTTCTACCATATTTCTCTTCCCTTTTTACCAGAAAGATTGGCCTTCAGCCAGTTTGGAGAAAGTACCTGACTTGGAACTTAAGTCTTTTTTATGCCTATACTGTTTGAATTTCTACCATATTCCTCTTCCCTTTTTACCAGAAAGATTGGCCTTCAGCCAGTTTGGAGATTGGTTGGGCATATGTGATTGGGTAAAGGTTGCATCTTAGAGACCAGTTATGACAGCATTTTAAACAGTTCAGATGAAATATGATGAAGGCCTGGGGTAAGAAAGGAGGGAATTGATTTATTTACCAAACAAATATAAAAAGCAATTTTGAGTGCCAGTTACCTGTCAAAAAATTGGCCACTGGAACTATGTAAGGCACCTAGCTTTCTTTTTACTTTCATTGATTTTCTATTCATTTCTGTAATCTCAAAGTTATTTATAATATTTAGGAGACCATAACCATTCTTCTTTTTATCTCCACAAACTGCCATTTGGCTGCACTTCAAAGTTTAAATGATTCTGCTCTTGTATGTAATCTATGTTTTGCTCCTGTTTTAAATATGTACATCTTTATTTCTCCAGTTACCAGCAGTTATAAATTGTCCATCTTATGTAGTTGTTGGTTTTTAATATATTTTATTTTCTATCAGAGAACTGGTTTAAGTTGGGTCTTTTTTCCTATTACAAGTATAAAATAAGATTTTTTTCTGTTATAAATTGGTAAGTGCTGTTTTTTTCTATTATAAATCTATAAAGTGGTTGTACTGAAGCCAGTGGGAATTCTCCCAAACTATGCTCTTGTTATTTTGAAATGTGATACCACCATATTATAAAAAGGAAGAAAAATGATGAAAATTACTCAGGAGAATAAATCTGATGCTGGGCATGCAGATTTATCAGCATTGTTTGTAGTAATTTCATAAAGATAAAATTTACTGGGATCCTTTTGTGTTGTAGGTATTTACATATGTCATTTATTTAATACGTATTTATTGAGTACATTCTATGTTTCAGGCACAATGCTAGGTGCTTGGGTATACATGAGTGAACAAAAAAGATGTGGTTCCTACCCTTAAAGTGCTAAAGTCTGGTAGGAGAAATTCAATACAAAATTAACAAACAAATACATCATTGCATGTTGTGAGAACTGCTGTGGAGACAAAGAAAATTCAATGATAGAGATTTCATAGAAACTGTTAGGTTACTTAGGAAAGCCTTCTGTGGTGAGATAAGCTTTAAACTGAGACCTGAAAGATAAAGAGTCATTCATGAGAAAGCCGGGATGGAAACAGCATAGAGAAAGGTCTTGATTCAGAAAGTGTTTGTTCTAGGAACTGAAAAGAGTATGACTCGTTAGATAAGGGAGTGCAAAAGATGAAACAAAAAAGATGGACAGGGACTAAAACATGTACTGTCTCATAGGCCACAGTAAAGGATTTTCCTTTTATTTAATGTGTATTGGAAAACCACTGAAGAGATTGAGTCAGGAGACTGGAATGATCTGATTTGTGGTTAGGTAAAAGAAGGGGGAGATTTTAATGGAAATTGTAATGGGCTTTTAAAATTGTACTAAACTAAAGCAGAAATTTTCACAGTAGGTGTTTAACATATATGTATGTATATTTGTATATGCATATTCATATATTTAGTATTCCATTTTATTTTCACTTTTGGCTCATTAGCTATATCTCTATCTGTCCATCCATCTATCAATCATCTGTCTATCTATTTATTGTGGTTGCTCTAGGGCTAACAATACGTACCCTTCTCTTATCAAAGTTCAGCCTCAATATTTTATCACTTTATACTTCACACTTTCTACATCACACTTCCTGATTCTTACTTCACATCTGGCACTTCATAATCACACTCCTCAGTTCATATTTCAAAACTGTAAAAAGCTTATAATAGTCTAATTCCATTTACCTGCCCTGCCCCATACTTTGGGTATTGTTACCTATTTTTTATTAGTTGTACATTATAAACCCCACTTTACAATGTTAATATTTTAGCTTCAATTAGTCAATAGGCTATTAAGAAAATTACAAATTACAAAAACATAGTTTTTCTGTACATAACCAACTATCTACCATTTCTACAGTTTCTTATTCTTTCTTGTAGATTCAGGTTTCCATCTGGCTTTCCTTCCTGTAGGTATCAGTCTAAAAAACATCTTTAACATTTCCTATTGTGCAGGACTGCATCTTCTGGCACTGATGTCTCTTAGCTTTTGTTCATGTGAAGTTGCTGGCTTTCCTTCCTGTAGGTATCAGTCTAAAAAACATCTTTAACATTTCCTATTGTGCAGGCCTGCATCTTCTGGCACTGATGTCTCTTAGCTTTTGTTCATGTGAAGTTGTCTTCATTTCTTTTGTTTTTGAAGGATATTTTCACTTAGTGTAGAATTCTGGGTTGACATGGTTGTTTTTATTTAATTTTTCTTTTAACACAAATGATATTTTTCCATTGTCCTATAATATCCATTTTTTTTGATGACAGCTCAACTATCAACTATTTTTATATCATTGATCCTCTGTTTGCATGCTCTTTTCTCTGCATGCTTTCAAGATTTTTTCTTTATCTTTGGTTTTAAGCAGTTTAACTACAGTATGCATATGTTTGACATCTTTTCTTGGTGTTTATTTGGGTTGGAGTTTACTGAGATTTCTCATATCAGTAAGTTGTTATTTTTATAAAATTTGGAAAAACTTAAGTCAATATTTCTTCAAATATTTTTTCTTCCAGATTCTCCTTTTTTTTGTTTTTGACCTCCAAATACATGTTTGCTATTTTCTTAAGGGTCCATGAGGCTCTGTTAATTTTCTTCAACTTTTTCTATGTTCTTCAAAGCAGATATTTTCTAATAGTGTCTTTTTATTCTGATGTTTCCAATCTGCTATTAAGCTCATTCAGTTAATTTTTTTACTCCCAGCACTTTAAGTTTGAGTTCTGTGATTTCATTTGGTTCTTTTTATACATTCCAGTCTTCTGCATAAGACTCTCTATTTGTTCATTCTGAAGACCATATCTTTTTAATTCCTTGAAATATTTGCATTTAGTTATTTGAAGATATTATGTTATATATATATATATATTATATATATCATAAGTTTATAAAAATAGCAAGATGTACATTTTATTTTCCTATCTCCATGAAAGTTCTCTACATAATCAATACTATATTACATCATTTGTCTTTCTCTTTATTTACAAGAAAGCAAAATAAGTATGAGGAATTATACCAGCTTTGAATAAAATACAGGTTAACTGTAGTTAACTTACAAGTAACATTGAATTTAATAACATACTAGCATATCCTAATCAAGATAACATTCTATTTCACATTAATAAAATAAGTGTTCAACTGCTTAAAATATTTGGCTCAAAAAAATGACTCTGTTTACACTTAATTTATACTAAGGTAAAGCAAACTAAAAATGTGTTTTTGTTGCCTTTGTTTCACTCAAGAAAAAATGAAAAGTTTAGGTTAGAATAATATGGATTGTATTTTTTGTTGAAACATAATTGATTATACATATTTGTGGAATACAGAGACGAATACCAATGTGTACAATATGTGATATGGTCAAATCAGGATAATAGTATATTCATCATTTAAAAAACTTAATCATTCTTTGTGACCCTTAAAATTTCTCCCTATCTCCCTCTCCCTCCCACTTTCTCACTTCTAGTGACCACAATTTTGTTCTCCCATTTTGAAAGTTCAACCTATTATTGTGATTGTTGGTTCTTTGTTTCTTTCTTTATTTCATTATTTCTTCCTCCTTTCTTTCTCATTTATTCATTTGTTCATTTTTTAACTCCTACTTATGAGTAAAGAAATGCAGTATTTCTCTTTTCATGACTGTCTTATTTCACTTAACATAATTTTCCCCATGTGCATCCATGTTGCTGAAAATAGGAGAATGTTATTCTTTTCTTATTATGGTTGAGTAGTATTCCATTGTGTATATATACCACATTTTCCTTATCCAGTCATCCATTGATGGACATTTATGTTGGTTCCATATCTTGGCTATTGTATATGGATCTGAGATAAACATGGGAGTGTAGTATCCTTCCACATGATGCTTTCCATTTCTCTAGGTATATACTCGGCAGTGGGATTGCTGAATTGTATGTCAGTTCTTTCTGTAGTTGTTTGAGAGACCTCCATAATGTTTTCTATAATGGCTGTGCTAATTTACAGTCCCACCAACAGTGTAGGAAGGTTCCCCTTTCTCCTTATCTTCACAGCATTTGTTATTCTCNATTTTTTCTTCCAGATTCTCCTTTTTTTTGTTTTTGACCTCCAAATACATGTTTGCTATTTTCTTAAGGGTCCATGAGGCTCTGTTAATTTTCTTCAACTTTTTCTATGTTCTTCAAAGCAGATATTTTCTAATAGTGTCTTTTTATTCTGATGTTTCCAATCTTCTATTAAGCTCATTCAGTTAATTTTTTTACTCCCAGCACTTTAAGTTTGAGTTCTGTGATTTCATTTGGTTCTTTTTATACATTCCAGTCTTCTGCATAAGACTCTCTATTTGTTCATTCTGAAGACCATATCTTTTTAATTCCTTGAAATATTTGCATTTAGTTATTTGAAGATATTATGTCCGTTGTTTGCTAATGCCAAAATCTGGACCATTTCAGTGTATTGACTGAATTTTTTTCTTCTGATATGTCTTTGTATATCTAGTAGTGTTTTATTGTAAACTGGACATTATGGATAATATATTGTGGAAAAGGTTGGTTCTTTTTTTTTTTTTTGCTTTGCATAATATAATTATAAAATCAATAGGGGTGCAGAGAGCATCTATATGAAGGTTCTTCAGACAGTTCATGGAAATATTTGTATTATCTTTTATTTCTATTTTTCCATGAACTTTTAATCTTTATTTTTATTTATTTATTTATTTTTAAATTTTACTTCTCAAAATACATTGTAGTGATTTTTATGCCCCTCTACGCGTTCCTCTCCCCCCGACACATCGTATCTGTTCACTTGACTTAAATAGTTCAAGGATTTTGTGGTTATTCTGTCTTCTTCCCCCCACCAAACCTTTATTTGTTTGTGTTAATTAATTAATTAATTTTTAGCTCCTACAAATAAATGAGAACATGTGGTATTTCTCTTTCTGTGCCTGAACATTTTCACTTAATATAACTTTCTCTTAAGTCCATCCACGTTGTTGCGAATGGTAGTATTTCATTCTTTTTTTATAGCAGAGTAGTATTCCATTGTGTAGATGGATGACAGTTTCCTTATCCACTCATCAGATGAAGGACATCTGGGCTGGTTCCAACTCTTGGCTATTGTAAATACAGCTGCAATAAACATTGGAGTATAGATATCCCTTCGGAATGATGATTTCCATACCTCTGGGTATATTCCCAGCAGTAGATTAGCTGGGTCATGTGGGAGATCTATCTGTAATTGTTTGAGGAATCTCTAAACCATTTTCCATAAAGACTGTACCATTTTGCACTCCTACCAACAGTGTAGGAGAGTTCCTTTTTCTCTGCCACTTCACCAGCATTTATCATTCTCAGTCTTTTGGGTATTAGTCATCCTGACTGGAGTGAAATAGTATCTCATTATGGTTCAGATTTGTATTTCCCGAATGCTGAGTGATGTTGAGCATTTTTCATGTGTCTCTTGGCCCTTCATATATCTTCCTTTGAGAAATGCCTATTTAGCACCTTTGCCCATTTTATAATTGGTTTTTTTGTTTTTTTTTTTTTGGCTGTCAAGTTGTTTGAGTTCCTTGTATATTCTGGATATTAATCCTTTGTCAGATGTATATATTGCAAATATTTTCTCCCACTCTGTTGGTTGATTTCTTACTATTTTGATTGTTTCCTTTGCTGTGCAGAAACTTTTTAGTTTGATATAATCCCATTTGTTTATTTTCCCTTTAGTTGCTTGTGCTTTTTGGGTCCTATTCATGAATTCTGTACCCACTCCTACTTCCTGGAGTGTTTCCCCTATGATTTCTTTAAGGAGTTTCATTGTTTCTTGATGTATATTTAATTCTTTAATCCATTTTGAGTTGATTTTGGTATATAGTGAAAGGTACGGGTCTGGTTTCATTCTCCTACATATGAATATCCAGTTTTCCCAGCACCATATGTTGAAAAGGCAGTCTCTTCCCCAGTGTGGACTTGGTGCCTTTGTCAAAGATCAGATGGCTGTAAACATATGGATTGATTTCTGGGTTCTTTATTCTATTCTATTGATCCATTTGTCTATTTTTTATGCCAGTACCATGATGATTTGGTTATTATAGCTTTTCAATATAGTTTAAAGTCAGGTAGTGTTATGCCTCCAGCTTTACTTTTATTGCTGAAGATTGCTTTGGTTATTCATGGTCTTTTGTTATTCAATATAAATGTCTGGATAGCTTTTTCCATCTCAGAGAAAAATGTCATAGGAATTTTATGGGGATTGCTTTGAATCTGTAGATGACTTTTGGTATTATGGACATTTTCACAGTGTTAATTCTTTCAATCCAAGAGCATGGGATATCTTTCCATTTTCTTGTGTCCTCTTTAATTTCTCTCAACAGTGGTTTGTAGTTCTCTTCACAGAGATTTTTCATATCCTTGGTCAGCTTTATTCCTAAGTATTTTATTTTTTTGGTGGGTATTGTAAATTGGCTACCTTTCTTGATTTCTTTTTCTACATGTTCACTGTTGGAGTATAGACATGCTACTGATTTTTGTGTGTTGATTTTGTACGCTGCAACTTTACTAAAATCATTTATCAACTCTAGGAGTTTTTTTATAGAAGCTTTAGGCTGTGCAATATATAGAATCATATCATCTGCATAAAGGGACAGCTTGACTTCATCATTTCCAATTTGGATGCCCTTTATTTCCTTCTCTTCCCTGATTGCTCTGGCTAGGACTTCCAGCAGTGTGTTTAATAGGAGTGGTGAGAGTGGGCATCCTTGTCTAGTTCCTGTTCTTGTAGTGGCCTTCTGAACGCTTTTCCCATTCAGGTTGATATTGGCAGTGGGCTTATCATATATAGCTTCAATTATGTTGAGATACTCTCTATCTATTCCTAACTTGTAGAGAGAGTTTATTATGACCGAATGTTGAATTTTGTCAAATGCTTTTTCAGCATATATAGAGATGATCATATGTTCTTAGTCTTTGATTGTATTGATGTGGTGTATCACATTTATTTATTTTTGTATGGTGAACCAACCTTGCATCCCTGTAATGAATCCCACTTGATCATGGTGTATAATTTTCTGTATGTGTTGTTGTATTCTGTTAGCTAGTATTTTACTGAGGATTTTTGCATCTGTATTCATCAAGAATATTGACCTGTAGTTTTCTTTTTCTGTTGTATCTTTGTCTGGGTCTTTGTTGGGTCTTCTCTCTTCTTTTTTAGTTAGACTTGCTAATGGTTTGTCAATTTTATTTATCTTTTCAAAAAACAACTTTTTGATTCATTGATCTTTTGTATCATTTTTTGGGTTCCTAGTTCATTAAATTCTGCTCTGATCTTAATTGTTTCTTTCCATCTGCTAACTTTGGATTTGGATTGTTCTTGTTTCTCTAGTTCTTTAAGGTGAAGTATTAGGTTGTTCACTTGCCATGTTTCCATTCTTCTGAAGTAAGCATTTAATGGGATAAATTTTCCCCTTAGTACTGCTTTTGCAGTATCCCACAGGATTTGGTATTATGTATCATTGTTCTCATTAGTTTCAATAAATTTTTTGATTTCCTGTTTGATTTCTTCTGGGACCTATATGTCATTAAGTAGAATGCTGTTTAATTTCCATGTGTTTGTATGGTTTCCAGAATTTCATTTGTTATTGAATTCTAATTTTAATCCTTTGTGGTCTGAAAAAATATATGGGATTATTCCAATGTTTTTAAATTTGTTGAGACTTGATTTGTGACCTAACATGTGATCTATCCTGGAGAATAATCCATGTGCTGATGAGAAGAGTGAATATTCTGAGGTTGTTGGATGGAATGTTCTGTAGATATCTGCCTAGTCCAGATGGTGTAAAGGGTTGTTTACATCTTGTGTTTCTCTGCTGATTCTTTGCCTAAATGATCTGTCCAATATAGATTGTCATGTGTTCAGGTCCCCTGCTATTATGGTATTAGTGTCTATTTCCTTCTTTAGGTCTATTAGAATTTGATTTATAAATCTGGCTGCTCCAACATTGGGTGCATATATATTTATTATTGTTATGTCTTCTTGATGGATGAATATTTTTATCATTACATAGTGGCCCTCATTATCTCTTTTTATGGTTTTTAGTTTAAAGTCTATTTCATCTGATATAAGAATAGTTACTCTGGCTAGTTTTTCATTTCTGTTTGCATGGTAAATCTTTTTGCATCCTTTCACTCTTAGTCTATGTGAGTCTTCATAGGTGAGGTGGGTCTCTTGAAGGCAGCATATATTTGGGTCTACCTTTTTATTAATCCAGTCAGTCAGTCTTTGTCTTTTGAGTGGGGAATTTAATCCTTTTATGTTAAGAGTTGTGATTGAAAGGTGTTGATTTACTCATAGCATTTTATTGATTTTTGTTTGGATGTCTTAAGTATCTTTTGTTCCTTTCTTTCTGACTTACTGTTTGTCTTCTGTATTTGTTGGTTTCTTCGGGTGGTAGATAAACTTTTTTTCTCTTTATTGTTAGCATTTTTATTTTACTAGTGGGTTTTGTTTTTTCTTGAGTATTTATGGCAGTGGTGATTGTTTTTGAATTACCAAACCCAGTACTCCCTTGAGAATTTCTTGTAAGGCTGGCCATGTGGTAGTGAACTCCCACAGTATTTTTTGACTGAGAAATATACTATTTGTCCTTCATTACAGAAGGATAGCCTTGCTGGGTAAGTATTCTTGGCTGACAATCTTTTTCTTTTATTATTTTGAATATATCATCCCATTCTTTTCTGGCTTTTAGGGCTTCTGATGAAAAGTCTGATGTTAGTCTGATTGGGGCTCCCTTTTAGGTGACTTGTCGCTTCTCTTGCAGCTTTTAAGATCCTCTTTTTGCTTTTGAGTTTTGCCAATTTGTGATTTTGATTTGCATTTCCCTGATAATTAGTGCTGTTGAGCATCACTAATTATCTTGTTGGCCATTAGTATGTCCTCCTTTGAGGAATGTCTATCAGCTCTTTTGCCCATTGTTTAATTGGATTATTTGTGTTTTTACTGTAAGGTTGTTTGTGCTCCTTGTATATTTTAGATATTAATCTTTTGTATCCTTGATGAACATAAACACAAATATCCCCAAGAAAATACCAGCAAACAAGACAAGGGGTACAAATGCAATTTGTGATAATGGGTATACGGCCAGTATGAATCTGACCCTCACATAATAGGCATGAAGGGTGACAATCAGCTTTCTATCTGATGAATATTTATAACCAATAAAAAAAGAATATTACAATGGCAAAACAAAAACAAAAACACAGCAATACATCTAAAAGATTATTCAATATGATCAAGAGGAATTAATCCCAGGGATACAAGGATGGTTCAACATACAGAAAGCAATAAATATGATGAACTACATCAACAAAATGAAGAACAAAGACCATACAAACATCTCAATAGATGCAGAAAAAACATTTGACAAAATTCAATATCGCTTCATGATGTCTTAGCAAATTGGGTACAGAAGGAAAGTATCTGTACAGAATAAATCCATATATGACAAACTGTCCACCAATGTCATCCTGAAATGGTAAAGCTGAAAGCTTTTTCTTTAAGATCAGGAAGACGGAAACCTGCTCTCACCTCCTGCTTAACATAGTATTAGAAGTAGGTGCGGGAGCAATTAAACTACAGAAGGAAAAAATGGGCATTCAGCTAGGAAAAGACAAAGTTAATTGTAACTGTTTGCAGATTACATGGTTCTACATACAGAAAACCTAAGAGATTCTCTCAAAGAACTCTAAGAGCTGATAGACGAATTCAGCAATGTTGCAGGATATAAAGTCAGTATACGAAAATCAGTAGCATTTTTTTACTCCAACAACAAACTAGCAGAAAAATAAATCAAGAAATCAAGCCCATTTACTACAGCTACCAATAAATAAATAAATAAATAAATAAATAAATAAATGCGTGGGAATAAATTTAACCAAGGAGGTGAAAGATCTGTACAATGAGAACTGCAAATCACTGCTGAAAGAAATT
>NW_007734422.1:43100-45793 GCF_000696425.1 Galeopterus variegatus
AATTTTGGCTTTTATATTTAGGTATTTGACCCAGTTTGAATTTATTTAAGTGTGTGGGTTGAAGAAGGGCTTCAACTTCACATTTTGTAAGTATATATCCATTTTTCTCATCATATTTTATTGAGAAAACTTCTTCCTGTAGTGAATGGTCTTTGCATCCTTTTTAAAAATTAACTGACCATAAATGTAAGGATTTATTTCTGGACTCATGCTTCTAGTCCATTGATCTGTTCATTAAACTTCTAGGATTTGCAGTGAGGAGTCAGGGTCCAGACCAAAATCCTGTGTGTAATCTTTCTGGCCCAACCCAAGGCAATTGCAGGGTTTCTCCTGGCAGGTCTCATGGGTAAAGCTGCCTTCCCCACATCAGACTTGGTGCATAGCTAATGCATTACAATTTTCTAGAGGGAGCTGAAGGGACTCAGATGCCCTGAGTCAGCCATGCTCATATGCATATGTGAATTCCTAGCCCACACCCCTCCATTCAGAGGCTTCCTTATTGAGGGATGTACATTTATTAGCTGAGGAATTTTCCCCACTCTGACTCAGTATTTTTTCATTCCTCACCCCTCTCCCTCCTCCAGTCTCACCTCTCCTTCATAGAAAGGCAAATCCTCCTGTCTATACTGCATGTCACCACCTTGCAGTGGTGTTGCCCAGTGGAGAAACTAAAGAACTGGCACCTTTTTCTTTTGCCTCTTGCCTACACTGTTGCAGTAAGTGAAAAAGACTTGATAATTACTTTCAGTTTGCTCATTGTCTTAATTAACCACTTTAACATGTGGGAACACATTTCTGAAGTTTTCAGCCAATATTTCTTTGAGTCTTTCTAATCTTGTGTCACTTTCCTATTCTTTTTGTATTCCCAATGCACACATGTTGGTTCACTTAATGGTGCCCCATGTTTCTCTTATGCACTGTTTATTTTTCTTCATTCTCTATCTATCAGTCTCTTCAAATTCGTTGATTATTTCTTCCACCAGTTCAAATACGAGTTGAGCTCCTGTTATAAATTTTTCATTTAGGTTATTGTGCTTTTANAGAAGGAAAAAATGGGCATTCAGCTAGGAAAAGACAAAGTTAATTGTAACTGTTTGCAGATTACATGGTTCTACATACAGAAAACCTAAGAGATTCTCTCAAAGAACTCTAAGAGCTGATAGACGAATTCAGCAATGTTGCAGGATATAAAGTCAGTATACGAAAATCAGTAGCATTTTTTTACTCCAACAACAAACTAGCAGAAAAATAAATCAAGAAATCAAGCCCATTTACTACAGCTACCAATAAATAAATAAATAAATAAATAAATAAATAAATGCGTGGGAATAAATTTAACCAAGGAGGTGAAAGATCTGTACAATGAGAACTGCAAATCACTGCTGAAAGAAATTAAAGAGGACACAATAACATGGAAAGACATTCTTTGTTCATGTGTTGGAAGAATCAATGTAGTGTAAATGTCCATACTACCCAAAGCCATCTACAGATTCAATGCAGTCCCCATCAGAATAGCAATGAAATTCTTTCCAGAGATAGAAAAAACAATCCTAACATTCATATGGAACAACAAAAGAGCCTTAAAAGAAAAGGAATCCTGATCCCAAAACAAGACAAAACAAAACAAAAACAAAAACAAAACAACAACAGCGAAAAACTATAGGCATTATACTTCCTGACTTCAAACTATATTACAAAGTTATGGTAACCAAAACAGCATGGTACTGGCATAAAAGCAGACACATGGACCAATGGAATAGAATAGAGATCCCAGAAACCTACTCATGTATTTACAGCCAAGAGGACTTTGCCAAGGTCTCAAAGAACATGCAATTGGGAAAGGAGAGCCTCTTCAATAAATAGTGCTGGGAAAACTGCATATCCATATGTAGAATTATGGAACTAGATCTGTACCTCTTGCCATATAAAAAATCTACTCAAAATGGATTTAGGACTTGAATATATGACCCAAAACTTGAGAACTCCTTGAAGAAAACATAGGGGAAACATTCAAGGGTGTTGTAGGACCAGACAAAGACTTTATGAATAAGTCCCCCGAAGCACAGAGAACAAAAGATAAAGAATTGGATTTATACCAAACTAAAATGCTTCTGAATAGCAAAGGAAATTATCAACAAAATGAAAATGAAACCTATAGAATGGTGTTATATTTAAGTAAGCCCATTTACAATTGTCACAAAAAAAAATATGTAGGGATCAATTTAACGAAGGAGGTGAAAGATCTCTACAATGAGAATTGCAAACCACTTCTGAAGGAAATTAAAGAAGATACAAAAGATGGAAAGATATTCCATGCTCTTGGATTGGAAGAATTAATGTTGTGAAAATGTCTATACTACCCAAAGCCATCTACAGATTCAGCACAATCCCCATCAAAATACCAATGACATTCTTCACAGAAATGGAAAATACAATCTTAACTTTCTTTTTTTTTTTCTTTTTCCTTTTTGTCTTTTTTCGTGACCAGTAATGGGATCGCAATCCTCGGTGTCGCGCCCGTACCACGACCGGCAATGGGCTTGCAACCCTCGGTGTCGCGCCCGCACCGTGCTCAACCAGTGAGCAGACCGGTCTCTATATGAGATCCGAACCCTTGGCGGGAGCACCGCCACACTCCCAAGCGCCGCACTCTACCGAGTGCGCTACCGGGCCGGCCCCAATCTTACCTTTCA
>NW_007734422.1:46454-48508 GCF_000696425.1 Galeopterus variegatus
GTCGCGCCCGCACCGTGCTCAACCAGTGAGCGGACCGGTCTCTATATGAGATCCGAACCCTTGGCGGGAGCACCGCCACACTCCCAAGCGCCGCACTCTACCGAGTGCGCTACCGGGCCGGCCCCAATCTTACCTTTCATATGGAACAAAAGACCCCGAATAGCCAAAGCAATCTTGAGTGAAATAAACAAACTAACAAACAAATAAATAAATAAATAAAGCAAGCTGGGGGGTATAATAGAACCTGACCTCAAATTATAATATAAAGCTATTTTAACCAAAACAGCATGGTACTGGCATAAGAATAGACACTCAGAGCAGTGGAGCAGAATTGAGAACACAGAAATCACCCCTCAGGCTTACAGCCATCTGAGATTGGAAAATGGCAACAAAAGTCTACATTGGGGAAAAGACTCCCTCTTCAACAAGAGGTACTGGGAAAATTGGATATCCATATGCAGAAGAATGAAACTAGATATGCACTGCTCACCATATACTAAAATAAACTCAAAATGGATTAAAGACTTAAGTGTATGACCTGAAACAGTAAAATTACTAAGGGAAAACATAGGTGAAACACTTCAGAAGTAGGTCTAGGTACAGACTTTATGAACATGAGCCCAAAAGCACAAGCAGGAAAAGAAAAAATAAAAAAATGGGACTATATCAAACTACAAAACTTCTGCACAGCAAGGGAAACAATCAACAGAGTGAAAATTTTTGCTAACTATGCATCCAACAAGAGATTAATATCTAGAATATACATAGAAATCAAGCAATTATACAGTAAAACACCCAAATAAACCAATTAAAAAATGGGCAAAGGAGCTGAATAGGCATTTTTCAAAGGAAGACATACAAATGGCCAACAAGTACATGAAAAAATGCTCAACATCACTGTCATCAGGGAAATGCAAATTAAAACTATATTGAGATATCACCTCACCCCAGTTAGAATGGCTATAATCAAAATGACAGTGAATAACAAATACTCGTGAGGGTGTGGGGAGAAAGGAATGCTCCTGCATTTTTGGTGGGACTGTAAATTAGTGCAACCACTGTGGAAAACAGTATGGAGGTTTCTCAAACAACTACAGATAGATCTTCCATATGATCCAGCTATTGCACTTCTGGGTACATACCCAGAGGAATGGAAATCATCATGTCAAGAGGGATACCTGCGCTCCTATATTCATTGCAGCTCTTTTAACAATAGTCAAGACATGGAACCAACCTAAATGTCCATCGAATGATGATTAGATAAGGAAACTGTGGTATATATACACCATGGAATGCTACNACTCACTCATAAGTGGGAGCTAAGATAGAAAGAAGGAAGGAAAGAAAGACCACAGTGATGTGGTGGACTTGCAGAGGGAGAGAAGATACCTTGGGCTACAAAGTGGAGTGGGGGGCACAGCGATGGGGATAGGGAGGGGGTGGGAGGATGGGTATAATTGGGTGAGGGACATGGGGTACAATCACAATTTGTGGTAAAGGTATGCTGACAGTATGAATCTGGTCTTCACATCTTGGGCATGAGTGGTGAGAATCAGCTCTGTATCTCATGAATATTCATAAAGAATAAAAAAATTAAGCATAAAAAAATAATAAATAAGTAAGTAAAAAACAATTGCCTAATCCAGATCATGAAGATTTGCACATATGTGTTTTTTTAAGAGTTGTGTAATTTTGGCTTTTATATTTAGGTATTTGACCCAGTTTGAATTTATTTAAGTGTGTGGGTTGAAGAAGGGCTTCAACTTCACATTTTGTAAGTATATATCCATTTTTCTCATCATATTTTATTGAGAAAACTTCTTCCTGTAGTGAATGGTCTTTGCATCCTTTTTAAAAATTAACTGACCATAAATGTAAGGATTTATTTCTGGACTCATGCTTCTAGTCCATTGATCTGTTCATTAAACTTCTAGGATTTGCAGTGAGGAGTCAGGGTCCAGACCAAAATCCTGTGTGTAATCTTTCTGGCCCAACCCAAGGCAATTGCAGGGTTTCTCCTGGCAGGTCTCATGGGTAAAGCTGCCTTCCCCACA
>NW_007734422.1:49215-57749 GCF_000696425.1 Galeopterus variegatus
TTGGTTCACTTAATGGTGCCCCATGTTTCTCTTATGCACTGTTTATTTTTCTTCATTCTCTTCAAATTCGTTGATTATTTCTTCCACCAGTTCAAATACGAGTTGAGCTCCTGTTATAAATTTTTCATTTAGGTTATTGTGCTTTTAAACACCAGAACTTCCATTTGGTCGTTTTTAAAAAATAATTTTTATTTCTTTATTGATAATCTCTATTTGATGAGGTATTATCATTATGCCTTCCTTTAATTCTTAACATAGTGTTCTTTAGTTCTTTGAACATATTTATAATAGCTGCGTTAAAGTCTTTTGTCTGAGAAGTTCACCATATGGAGCTCCTTAAAAGCAGTTTCTATTGCCTGCTTGTTTTCTTGTGTGTGGGTCACATTTTCTTCTTTCTTTGCTTATCTCATAGATTTTGTTGAAAATTTGACATTTTAGATAAAATAGTGTAGCAATTTTTAGTACTGGTCTCCTCTCCTGGGGCTTATTGTTGTTTATTTTTTTGTTTAGTGACTTATATGGACTAGTTAAATGAATCTGCTTTCTCAGTGAAAAGTCTGTTTAATGTCACTCTTCGGAGAGTACAGTCTTGGGTGTACACACAGTCTCCTTGACCACCAAGGATAAGGGATCTCTTTGATTTCTGCTGAGCTCTTCTTGACTGTCTCTTTCTTCTGATCTCCCCATAAGTTTCTGATTGGTCTGCCTCCATTGGTATAACATTCAGCTCTTAGATATCATTAATTGCAATATTGTGTTATTTTTGAAAATGTCCTGGGTATAAATTGCCTATCCAGATTAAATATTAGCCCCTTTGCAGGGCAAATTATTGCCGGTCTTTGAGGCTCTCTGTGACCCAGGAGAGTATTTTTATCTGTTTTTTTTTCCTAGATTCACTCTGTTAAACTACTCCCTGGTCTCCCAGTTTGCTTATTTCTTCTCGTATCCTGGAGTTCCCAAACCATTCTTAGTTGCTCACCAGTAAGGTTGCCATTATTTTTGATAATGCTGTTAGGAATAAACTTTCCCATGTTTTGTTACAAATAAAGTTAGTCTAGTTAGGGAGAGCTGCAGCTCTTGTTCTTAAGGTCTACCTTTATCCCTGGGTAGAATCTCTTTGCTACTGAATCTGGACTGTGGACAAAAAGAGTGGTCAGTGTGACACCCCTATTCTATGAGTGGGTGGTGGGTGAGGATAATAGTACATTTTCTTCTTGGATTGCTCTTCCTGGCATAGAACTTCCATCCTGTGAGGTAGCAGGGGCAAGAGCAGTCTAGGCTGACCCAGCATTCTTTACCTTGGGTAGAACTTCCACCTTATAAGTGGAGGTCGAATGGGAGGAAGGGAGCCCAGTTGTCTCAGATATACCTGTCTGGGTTTGAGCTCCTTCAACATGAAGCTTAGGGGGAAATAAGAGATGTCAGTGGTCTGCCCCTCCCCAGGTGACAGTGTAGTCCTAGATGAGAGCAGTGAGGGGGAAAGGTAGTGATGGGTGTTGAAGGGAGCAGGACGTGGTTCAAAGACTACAGACTCTTGCTGTTCTTGCCACAATTTAGATTTTCTTGACTAACTGTTTCTCATTTGCTATGTGCTGCAGGGCAAATTCTAGACACTTTAAATGGTTTGATTTTTCATAATTTTCACCAGCTAAATTGTTGTTTCACCGAGGAGAGTATCTACTGATATCCTCATACCACCATTCCAGAAGTCCGCCTCTTCCCTGGAAAGGATTTCATTAGAGCTTTACAAGGTAATGAAAGTAGGGCATTACAAATGACCCAAGAGCCAGTGCAAGGCCATTTTCTGCTGTATTGTTTTGTTTTGTTTTTGCCTAAGTACAGAGGACTTCAAGGTGGTGTGCATAAACTTTGGAGGGCTAGGCTGGGCTTTTCAGATGTTTCCACCATAATTAAAAATTATTCTTCTCATTTAATCCTCATTTTTTTTTTTACTGTGTGCCATTGATGTTATCTAGCCTTGAGAAAAAGGAGTGCTATAAAAATTAAGTACAGAGGACTTCAAGGTGGTGTGCATAAACTTTGGAGGGCTAGGCTGGGCTTTTCAGATGTTTCCACCGTAATTAAAAATTATTCTTCTCATTTAATCCTCATTTTTTTTTTACTGTGTGCCATTGATGTTATCTAGCCTTGAGAAAAAGGAGTGCTATAAAAAGTTTGGGCTTTAAATTCTAGACATATTTTAATAATTTCTATGCTTTTGATATGCCAAATTTAACTTACCTTTTAAATTACATATGATTATAAAATAAATGAATCAATTTTAACTCTCTCAGGTATTAGAAAAATTAGTGCTATAGTCCTACAAAAAATATGTGTTTGCAAGTAATTTAAACAGTCTTACAAAGCTAAATTCTAATGATTTTATAGGACTAAATTATTATTATTTTTAAATCAGAGGACTAGAATTAATTCAATAGCTTTTATGAAGTAATTATTATGTGCCTGACTTGTGAGACTGGGGGAAGGGAAACTTGCATTTTTAGTCTTATATCTCAACATTCACTCCACAATCTCTAAAATCCAGCATTTTTAACTTCATGCTATTTTCAAACACTTTTCATACCTTCTGGCTTTTGCCTATTCAACAAATAATTCATTCAATAAATATTTATTGAATGCCTCTTTTGTAGCAGGCACTATTCTCTGTACTAGATGTCATTTTCTCTATTAATTTATTTACTGAATATTTTTGAACACCTGTTCTGGGCCAAATACTGTGTTAAGTGCTGCAAATTAAGTGAGGACAAGACATGGTCTGAGTCTTTACGGAGTTTATAGTCTTGATGGGAGGTAGACATTGAACACATATTCAAGTGAATATATACATAATTACAAAATAATGGTAATAGTTCTATGTTCAAAAAGCATGGTGTTGTAAGAGCAGCAATAACAGGAAAGATTAGGAAGGTCAGAAAAGACCTTCCTTGAAGTGACATTTAAACTGAATCTTGGAGACTATGTAAGTGGTTATATGAAGAGTAGTGATGAAGAGTAGTTCATGCATAGGGAAAAACCTAAAAAGCCCTGAGATGGAGAGAACTTGGGTGATTTTGAAGTTAGTGTGTAGTGCACTAGGGAAATAGTAGCCCAAAAGGCCAGAGTGATATGCAAGGCCATCATGAATATAAGGCCCTCTCAGCAGCATTCAAGATTTTAGATTATTTTGGATTTTATTTGTAGAGGGAAGTCACTGAAAGGTTCAACACAGGATGGAGACATATCTTATTTCCATTTTAAGAAGGCATTTCTGCCTACTGCAGGAAAAGATATTGGAAGAGGTATTAGGACTAGAGTTGGGTTAACTAGTTAGGAAGGTATTGCAGGAGATCAGATGAGAGATAAATTGGGGACAGCAAAGATGGAGAGAAATTATTTTTTTCTGGACCCTTCCATTCTTCAAGATCTAAGGCAAATGTTGCTGACTTTCACTAGGCAGAACTGACCACTTCTTTTCTAAGTTTCCAACAGATTTGGGGCCATACCACTTTATGGCTGTAATAACTATACTCTATCACCCTGTACTGCTACTGGTTGTTTTCATGTTTCTCTCACTTAATTCTGTTCTCCCTCAGAGACTGGGCCTTGTCTTATTCTTTGATGACATTTAGTGTATTTATAATGTTGTGCAACTGTCACCTCTATATAGTTCCAAAATATTTTCATAACCCCCAAAAGAAACCCTGTACCTATCAAGTAGTCACTTCCCATTTCTTGTTTTCCCCAGTCCCTGGAAATAATTGATTTTTTTTTCTGCCCTATGGATTTACCTCTATTCTTGATATTTAAAGATATTCTTTTTCTTTATTCTCGATATTTCACATAAATGAAATACAACATGAGAACTTTTGTGTCTAGCTCCTTTTACCCAGTATAATTGCTTAGAGATTTATCCATGTTGTAGCATGTATCCGTATCTCACTCCTTTTTTATGGCTGAATAATAGTTCATTGTACAGATATATCACATTTTTTAAATGTGCCCATTTATTTATTACTATTTTATTTTTATTTATGCATATAATGGGGTACAGAGTTGGCTGTCAGTATTTATGTACAGTACATGATGATCAAATCAATATTATTAGTATGTTCATCATTAGAAATCATAATTACTTTTTGTGTCCCTTACCTTGTTACTCCCTATCTCCCTTCCTCTTTTCCACCTCAAGTAACTACAGGTCTGTTCTCTCCTTCTGAAAGGTCAATGTTTTATTGTGGTCTTTCTTTCTTTTTTTTTTGTTTCTTAGCTCCCACTTGTGAAGGAAGACATACAGTATTTCTCTTTCTGTGCCCGGTTGATTTCACTTAACGTAATTTTCTCCAAGCTCATTCATGTTGCTGTGAATGGCAGAATTTCATTATTTTTTATGGCAGAGTAGTATTCCATTGTGTGTATATGCCATATTTTCCTTATCCAGTCATCCATTGATGGATATTTAAGTTGGTTCCATATCTTGGCTGTTGTAAATGGAGCTGTGATGAACATGCGAGTGCATGTATCTCTCTGACATGATGATTTCCATTCCTTCGGGTATATACCCAGAAGTGGGATTGCTGGATCATATGGTAGTTCTACCTGTAGTTGTTTGAGAAACCTCTATACTGTCTTACATTATGGCTGTACTAAATTACAATCCCACAAACAGTGTAGAAGAGTTCCCTTATCTCCACATCTTCAGCAGCACTTGATATTTTCAGTCTTTTTGGTAATAACCAGTCTAGCTGGGGTGAAATGATATCTCAATGTGTGGATATACCACATTTTGGAAATGTTTATCTATTCATCTGTTGATGAACATCTGGGTTGTTTCCACCCTAGAATAATTTTAGATTTACAAAGAAGTTACTAAGATATTACAGAGATTTTCTGTATACTTGCTTCCAGTTTCTACTGTAGTTAATATTTTACATAGATACTACATTTGTCATAATTAAAGAACCAATATTGATACTTTATTATTAACTGACGTCTGTAGACTATTTAGATTTCCACAGTTTTTTTGCTTTGTCCTTTTTCTGTCCCAGGATCTCATTCAAGATACCAAGTTATATTTTGTCATTGTGTCTCCATAGACAACTCTAGACTGTGAGAATTTCTCAGACTTTACTTATTTTGAGTGACTTTGACAATTTTGAGGAATACTGGCCAGGTGATTTTTAAAATGTCCCTCAATTTGGGATTGTCTGATGTTTCCCTATGATTAGAATGGGGTTATGGGTTTAGGGAAGGAAAATGCAAAGATGTGAAAGGCATTTTCATCACATATCGCAGGTACATACTATTAAACCTGATGTTAACTTTGATNTGAAAGGCATTTTCATCACATATCGCAGGTACATACTATTAAACCTGATGTTAACTTTGATCACCTAATGAGGTAGTGTTTGTCAGGTTTCTCTCCTGTGAAGTTACTTTTCATTCTCCTTTCCATACTGTACTCTTTGGAAGGAAGTCACTATGTGCAGCCCCGTAGTTAAGGAATGGGAAGTTATGCTCAACCTGCTTGAGGGTGGAGTACATACATCAGTTATTAGGAATACTTCTACACAGGTGATTTTTCTCTTTTCCCTCATCTATTTATTCAATCATTTATCTCTAGATGGGCTCATGGGTTTTTAGCATTTTTCTCATTTCTTTTTATTATTGAATAATATTCCATTGTCTGGATGTATCACAGTTTGTTTATCCCTTCACCTACTGAAGGAGATCTTGGTTGCTTCCAAGTTTTGCCAATAGTGAATAAAGATTCTATAAATATTCATGTGTGTTCTTTTGTGTGGACATAAATTTTTTTAACTCAGTTCGGTAAGTACAAAGGAATACAATTGTTGGATTACCTAATGAGGTAGTGTTTGTCAGGTTTCTCTCCTGTGAAGTTACTTTTCATCCTCCTTTCCATACTGTACTCTTTGGAAGGAAGTCACTATGTGCAGCCCCGTAGTTAAGGAATGGGAAGTTATGCTCAACCTGCTTGGGGGTGGAGTACATACATCAGTTATTAGGAATACTTCTACACAGCTGATTTTTCTCTTTTCCCTCATCTATTTATTCAATCATTTATCTCTAGATGGGCTCATGGGTTTTTAGCATTTTTCTCATTTCTTTTTATTATTGAATAATATTCCATTGTCTGGATGTATCACAGTTTGTTTATCCCTTCACCTACTGAAGGAGATCTTGGTTGCTTCCAAGTTTTGCCAATAGTGAATAAAGATTCTATAAATATTCATGTGTGTTCTTTTGTGTGGACATAAATTTTTTTAACTCAGTTCGGTAAGTACAAAGGAATACAATTGTTGGATTATATGGTAAGAATATGTTTAGTTTTGTAAAAAACTGCAGACTGTCTTCTAAAATAGCTGTACCCTTTTGCATTCCCACCATCAATAAACGAGAGTTCCTGTTGCTCCACATCCTTGCTATCATTTGGTGTTGTTAGTATTTTGGATTTTTGCCCTTCTAATAGGTGTGTAGTGGTACATCAATGTTGTTTTAATTTGCAGTTCCCTAATAACATATGATGTGGATCATCTTGCCATCTGTATATAGTTTTTGATGAGGTGTCCATTCTGTTCTTTGGCCCATTTTAAAATCAGGTTTGTTGATTTTCTTATTGGTGACTTTTAAGAGTTTTGTGTATTTTGGATAACAGTGCTTACCAGATATGTTGTTTGCAAATTTTTCTCCCTGTATATGGCTTGTTTTCTCATTCTACTGACAGTGTCTTTCATAGAGTAGAAACTATTTTAATTTTAATCATGTCCAGCTTATCAATTCTTTCTTTCATGGAGTATACCTTTGGTGTTGTATCTAAAATGTCATTGCCATACCCAAGGTCATCTAGGTTTTCTCCTATGTTATCTTCTAGAAGTTTTATAATTTTACATTTAGGTTTATGATCCATTTTGAATTAATTTTTGTGAAGGATTTAATATCTGCATCCAGATTGTTGTTGTTATTTTTTTTTGCATGTGGATGTCCAGGTGTTCCAGCACCATTAGTTGAAAAGACTATCTTTGCTTCCTCCATTGTAATGCCTTGCTTCTCTGTCAAAGATCAATTGATTGTATTCATGTACATCTATTTTTTGGCTCTCTATTCTGTTCCATTGACCCACTGATCTGTTTGTTTATTTTTTTTGCCAGTACCTTACTGTCTTGCTTACTGTTGCTTTATAATAAGTCTTCTCCGACTTTATTTTCTCTTTCAATATGGTGTTAGCAATTTTGGGTCTTTTATGTTTCCTTATAAACTTTTGAGTCATTTTTGCAATATTTACAAAATAACTTGGTGGGATTTTTTTTTCTCTATTTATTTTTTTCTTTCTTTTTTGGTTGATTATGAATATTCATGGGATACAAAGCGGACCATCACCACTCGTGCACAAGAAATGATGGCAAGATCAATACTGGCAGCATGCCTATTACCACAAATTGCGATTATACCCTGTGTGCCCCACCCAATTAATCCCTGACCTCCCCCTTCCTTCTGCCAATCCCACTTTGTATCCCTAGGTATGCTCTCTCCCTCTGCAAGTCCAGCACACCAGTATGGTCTTTTTTTCCTTCCTACTTTCTCTCTTAGCTCCCACATATGAGTGAGGACATGCGTATTTTTCCCTCTGTGCTTTGCTTTTTTCACTCAACATTAAATTTCTACAAGCTCATCCATGTCATTGCAAATTGCAGAATTTCATTCTTTTTTTATGGCAGAGTAGTATTCCATTGTGTATATATGCCACATTTTCCTTATCCAGTCATCCATCGATGGACATTTAAGTTGGTTCCATATCTTGGCTGTTGTAAACAGAGCTGCAATGAACATCGGAATGCAGGTATCCCTTTGACATGATGATTTCTATTCCTTTGGGTGTATACCCAGTTGTGGGAATGCTGGGTCATATGGCAGTTCTTTTTATTTTATTTTTTATTTTTTTATTTTTTTTCCTTTTTTTGTCTTTTTTCGTGACCAGCAGCGGATCGCAACCCTCAGTGTTGCGCCCGTACCGGACCGGGACCGGCAACGGGATCGCAACCCTCGGTGTTGCGTCCGCACCTCGCTCAGCCAGTGAGCGGCCGGTCTGTATGTGGGATCCGAACCCTCGGCGGGAGCGCTGCCGCGCTTCCCAAGCGGCGCACTGTAGCAGTGCGCCACCGGGCCGGCCCCCTATGGCAGTTCTATCTGTAGTTGTTTGAGAAACCTCCATACTGCTATCCATATTAGCTGCACTAATTTATAGTTTCACCAACAGTGTAGGAGGGTTCCCCTTTCTCCACATCCTCCCCTGCAAACTGGGGTATCAACGGTTCATCCTAATGACTAAATGATTCATGGCTTCTCACCATGTTGTAACCTTAGTTGGACCACTTTCTCCTTCTGGGCCTTAGTTCACAGTGTGCAAAATGGGTGTGTGGACTTTATTATTCTGATTCTGATATGTTATGATCATGTTTTACAGACTCTTTTCTTCTTAAATTCATTTATTTATTTTATTATTTATTTTATTTTATTTT
>NW_007734422.1:58591-62852 GCF_000696425.1 Galeopterus variegatus
GACCCGAACCCTCGGGTGGGAGCGCCGCCGCGCTTCCCAAGCGGCGCACTATCCAGTGCGCCACCGGGCCAGCCCTGTTTTATTATTTTTAATTAATACATAATAAAGGTACATATTTATTGGGTACAGTGTGATGTTTTGATATATAAATACAATGTGTAATGATCAAATCATGGTAATTAGCATATCCATCATCTCGAACATTATTTTTTTGTCCTGAGAACATTCAAAATCTTCTATTCTAGCTATTTGAATATATACAATAAATTGTTAAGTATAGTTACTCTACAGTGCTATAGACCACTAGAACTTATTCCTCCTTTCTAGATGTAATTTTGAATTTGTCAACAAACTTCTTCCCATCCTCCTTTCCCTCTTCCCTTCCCAGCCTCTAAGTAACCACTAATCTACTCTCTATTTCTATGAGATCAACTTTTTAGCTTCCACGTATGAGTGAGAACATGCAGTATCTTTCTTTCTGTGTCTGACTTATTTCACTTAACTTAATGTCCTCCAGGCTCATCCATGTTACTGTGAATGACAGGATTTCATTTTTTTTTATGGCCGAATAATATTCCATTGTGTATGTATACCATATTTTCCTTATCCATTCATTTACTGATGGACACTTGGGCTGATTCCATTTCTTGGCTATTGTGAAAAATGCTGCAATGACCATGAGAATGCGTATATCTCTTTAGCATACTGATTTCTAAAGGAAATATTTTTGTATAGCTTAATATAACACTTCTTTATTATATTTCTCCTTTGTCCCATACTGACTTTTTCTCAATTGACCATGATGTAGAATTGAAATACAATCGAGGAGGAAATATTTTTGTTCTTTGTTTGATTCATCATTCCTTTAAAGAATAAAGCAGCTTTGCCATTTAATTCCAAGCTATGTGATTGGGGCAATTTTAAAAAAACTATTTATATATATTATAAAGATATATGTGTGTGTGTGTGTGTGTGATATAGCTCAATGTTATATAGCACTTATTATGTAAATTATATAATATATATAATTATGTAACAGTGCTATATAACAGTGAGCTATTATTATTATTATTATTATTATTATTATTATTATTATTATTATTATTATTATTATTATTATTATTATTATTATTATTATTATTATTATTATTATTATTATTATTATTATTATTATTATTATTATTATTATTATTATTATTATTATTATTATTATTATTATTATTATTATTATTATTATTATTATTATTATTATTATTATTATTATTATTATTATTATTATTATTATTATTATTATTATTATTATTATTATTATTATTATTATTATTATTATTATTATTATTATTATTATTATTATTATTATTATTATTATTATTATTATTATTATTATTATTATTATTATGTGAAGGATGTTGGACCAAGTGATGTGTTAGACAAGGAAGCAGAGTTAGAATCAGTACCAGCCTCACCAAACTGAGGCTTTGGTTGTAACCTGATTGTCAGTCTCTTTGTAATTTTGATAGAACAGAAAAACTGGTCATTTCCATAGGTGGGAAGTCACAGATCTCTAACTGTGGAGTGCTAGTACAGAGTACCACCTAATCCACATTATTTATGATCTTATAGAAAGAAGAGTATACCATCAGGCTCAAATTTATGATTGTAAGGCTTTCACAGAGTATAGGCTGACCTATGAGAGGAAGTAGGATTGCTACGACAAGGTTTCTGGTACATTTTTGTGGTCTTTTAAAACCTCTGGTATAGAAGTACTTAGAAAAGTGGGAGGCAGGAAGGAAGATCTGGATAGGTTGGGGACAACAGAGAAATGAAGCAAGAGGTGAGAAAATGATAAATGGATTTCTCTTGTGTATGCCTTTGTGATGACAATCTGTGATGACAGAATTCCAGGAACCTGGATTTTGTGCCTAAGGGTTACAACTGATTGACAGGGATAGCTGTGTTTCTTCAACAGTTCTAGTTCATTTTTCATGTAGCAAGCACTTGCTGAGTGCCTGTTAGGTGCCAGGTATGGGCTAGGTTCTGATGTTATGGAGAAGAATCAGACATAATCTTTTGAGTAATTACAGACATGGAAGTGGATGATTAAAATATGTGATAAAGTCGGGGACAGAATTCTAAGAGTGATGGCATAGAACTAATTGGCTTAGAGGTAGGTCATTAAGATTGAGAAAAGCTATCTAAAAGAAATGACATTTCAGTTGAATATTTAAAGAGAAGTAGGAAATTGCCAGCTAGACCGAAAGCTGAGAAATTCTAGGCAGGCAGAATAACATTGCAGAAATATGGAGCCAGGAGAAAATCTAGAGCAGCAAATTTTAGCTGTGGAGCAGGATAGAGGAGTGGGTTTGAGGGTTTATTTCAAAATATCATATTCAAAATTAACATTTTTGATTTGTTTTTTGTTGCCATGTGTTTTAAAAATGCACTCAATATATTTTCTGCTGAATATATTGTGGCTATATTTTTATAGTTGCATTTATGAATCTATCTTATTTCTAGTTATTTGATCAGTCTTATTAGATCTTAAAGTTTTCCCACATTTGCTCCAGATTATTTTTTAGGAAGTTCCATATTTACTATTACTAATTTCACATTTCTTTCTGCCCTCTCTAGAGGTGATTATTCTTCTGAGTTTTATGTTTAATATATTCATGTCTCTTTTAAACTATTCTTACACATTTGTACTTATTCACAATTTATACCATCATTTTGTGTGTATCATTCTCCAACTTGCATTTATTCTTAAAATTAGGTATTTAAGTTTTTCCATATTAATACACATAACTTTAGTACATTCACTTTAACTACCGTATGGTATTTAACTATGTGACTGTACTATAATATGTCGATTCTCCCATTAGTGGATATTTTTTCATCTTATAAACAATGTTACAACGACTATTGAATATTTCTCAATTTACGTATGCCAGAGTTTCCTATGGTATAGTAGGGCATTTCAAAAAGTTAATGGAAAAATATAATTAAAAGATAGTATGAATCTTTTAATGAAGACTCTCGTATACCTAGAGTTGCAACTGCTGGGTCAAAGTGTAGGAATATCTTTGTAGTTTGTTGTTAGATTGCTCAGCTGTGTATTAGAGTTCCCATTTTCCGACATTTTTGTATTCAGTGTTGTCAGATTTTTACATTTTTGCCAATCTGATGAGTAGTAAATTGTGTATCATTGTGGTTTTCAGTTGCATGTCTATGTTTTCTAATGAGCTTTTATATATATTTTTCTTTGAGATTTCTGTTTATGTGAGTTGCCTTCTCATTTGCACTTTGCATTTTGAAAATTGGATTGTTGGACCTGTTTTATTGATTCGCGAAATGTTTTAGGTATTCTGAATATTAATTCTTGTGTATTACATTGCAGATACCTTTGTTTATCGTATAATTTATTAAGCAAAATAAATATAGACATATGTTAATATAGACATACTTATTAAGCCTTTCAAGGTTTATGCATTTTATATCTTGTTAAATACATCCTTTACTATCCTAAGATTATTAAGGTAAAGAGAATATTTATTTCCAAAATATTTAAAGTTTTCTTTGTATATTTTGGGCTTTAATTCATATGAATTTCATTTTTACATATGGTTTGAGGTAGGGATCTACTTTTGCCCTATATGGATAGTTAATTTTTCCAGCACCATTTATTTAATAGTCCATCATTTCCCCAAATCTTTGTAATCCCATCTCTGTTACACATAAAATTTCCATATATGCCTGTCTTTATATGGGCTATCTACTATGTTCCATTGGTTTATTTAAGAATTCCTGTGAATAATGCCCCAATGTATGATTTACTATGCTCCTAAAGTAATTCTTGATATCTGTTATGTTGAGTTCTTCCATGTTATTCTTTTAAAAACTAGTTTGGCTCAGGTTATCTGGTTGGTCTTTTATATTTTCATACTAATTTTCAGAATAAACCTGTGAAGTTATGGAAGAGAATCTTTGTTGTTGGAACTCTGATGGAATAGCATTGAAATTATAGATAATTTTGGATACTGAATTTTCTCCTCAGTGAATATGGTATATCTTGTATATTTCTCTATTTGTTCAGGTCTTTTTAAAAAATGCTTCTCGGGGGGCCGCCCGGTGGCGCACTGGATAGTGCACCGCTTGGGAAGCGCGGCAGCGCTCCCGCCCGAGGGTTCGGATCCCACATACAGACCGGCTCCCGCTCACAGGCTCAGCGAGGGGTGGGAGGAACACCGCGGCCTGCGATCCCGTT
>NW_007734422.1:63803-69797 GCF_000696425.1 Galeopterus variegatus
AAAAAAAAAAAAAAAAAAAAAAAAAAAAAAAAAAAAATGCTTCTCATGCTTTATAATTTTATAAATTATAATTTTAACCTAGAGGTCTTGTAAATCTTTTTTTAGATATATTTTAAGTGTTTTGTAGTTTTTATTGCTATTCTGGATAGACACTTTTTCTGTTACATTTTAAAATAATAGTAGTATATGGGAATACCAATGAATTTTGCATGTTGATTTTTATTTATCTATTAAACTTACTGAACAGCCTTACTAGTTGAAATAATTATAGATTCTCTTAGATTTTTCATGTAAACGTGTTATTAGCAAATAATGACAGCTTTGCCTCTTCTAGTTATTATGCTTCTTATGCCTTTTTCTTGTTTTACTGCATTGGACAGAATCTCAAGTATAATGCTCAATGAAATGATAATATAAGTAATCCTTTTCTTATCCTTATTTTTTATGGCAATAAGTATTCTAAATACTGTACATATTTATTTCCAGTGTCTTTTTAGACTCTTTTATAAATGACTGGGTTAAAATTCATGTTCTGATTATTCATTTATCTTTCTCAGTGTTAGGTTTTTTTCTTTAAGTTTTTGTTTATAGGCTCATCATTAGTGGGAAATAGTTTATTTAATTATTTCTCTCTCCTGCTGCACTCACCCCTCCCCATACTTAGCAGTTCTGTGATTTTCTCTACCTGGTTTCTCAGAACAAAACTTAAAATTGAATTTTGAGGTTCCTGTCATCCCTCCCCATACTTAGCAGTTCTGTGATTTTCTCTACCTGGTTTCTCAGAACAAAACTTAAATTGAATTTTGAGGTTCCTGTCATTCATTCATTGATGTTGGAATATCACAGATACAGTGTCTAAGGTAGAAAAAGGCATATTTAAGATACTGTGTAGGAGGCTGAATTTTTCTTCTACTGTTATCTGCAGTAGTAGATAGCAATGGTTTTTTTTTCCCCAGCTTTCTTTGATATGACATTGAGCTCTAGCCTGGAGTATGCCTTCAAACAGGAAGCCTTACTTTAGTCCCTGATCCATGGTGGACTGATTTTTCTCCCTTTTCCCTATAGGAGCAAAACTCTTGGCTACCTTGCCCTATTTTCCACTCTGGAGCCTAATAGGCTCATGGATTTTCCTTCCACTCATTCTTGAATTTTGTCTTTTGACTTTTGGTCTACAGAGATGTTCATCTCTTTTTAAAAGCCAGGTACATCTGAATGGTTGCATCTGTAATTGCTATGTATTTGTAGCAGAGAGGGTAAGTAAAATATGAAGGTAGTGAGGTATGTGGATCAGAAGTCAAAATATCTAATTTTAAAGCAGTGTAATATCCTATTATATTAATATTTCAAAAATATTTAACTTATTTTGAAATTTCAAATAATTTTAAAGATGAGAAATGGGTGTAAAAGATTGAGAAACATTAGTATAAAATGTTTGGAATAAAGTAAATTATTGGGTGTACTGTAGACAAAGCTAGAAATAAAGACAGGTGCCAGATAAAGAGGTCTTTGAGGACTGCACTAACTGAGCCATTGGATAAGGCTTTGAAGAGGCAAGCAACATAGTTAAGTCTATATTTCAGAAAAATCACTCTGGTGACAATATGGATGATGGGTTGTTGGCACAGAGACCAAGTCACAGGGAAATCAATTAGGTGAAAAATGATAAAATATTGACTAAGAATGTTACAGTAGGGCTGGAGAATGATATGACTTTTCTCCTGACCAGTTTGATAAAATTGTCGTTTGGCAAACTCATGCTGTTTTCTAGGTTTCTTTGTTAATTTTCATAGTATGATGGATTCCAGGAGGATTTTCTTGACTATATGCAAGAGTACATAGCTAATTCTTATACTCAAGAATAGGTATGTTTGGGGAAATAAAGATTATTTAAGAAAAGGTAAAAGGGAGATTAGAATTTTTTAATATTAATTGATTAGAGGTTGTTTAGTATTTTCTAAGATTAATGCCAGCATTTACGTAAAGTTGGAGAATAAACAGAAGCCCAGGCCTACATGAATGGCAACTAAAGGATCTGAATTCAGAGAACCAAAACTGACTTCAACTCTGGCTTAACACAGCATAGCTTGGAGCAAGTCACTTCCCATTTGGGCATCATCAAAATTTCCTTTTAATTCTTACCTAAAATTCCTTCTAATTCTTACCGGATTGTAGTCTTCATTAAGGGTGCATTGGAGGGGAAATAAGTCCAAAAATGTAAACTTTAGCTTACTCAGCTGTTATCTTGGCCTACTAATGGAGGTTACATGATTGTTAGAGAAAGTGGATAATACTGATTTCATGGGATGGTATGATGATTAATTTTATGTGTCAACGTGGCTATGGCATAGTACCCAGATATTTGGTTAAATATTAGTGTAGCTGCTGCTGTGAAGGTGTTTTTTAAATCAGTAGGCTTTGAGTAAAGCAGATTACACTCCATAATGTGGGAGGGCCTTAGCCAATCAACTGAAGACCTTAGGAGCAAAATAACTGACTCCCACAAAGAAGAGGAAATTCTGCCCGTAGTCTTTTTTCAGACTGGAGCTGCAACATTAGCTCTTTCCTGAGCCTCTAGCTTGACCTGCCTGCAGATTTTGGACTTGCCAGTCTCCACAATCATGAGAGCCAATTCCTTAAAATAAATCTCTCTGTTCCTCCCCCACACGTATTCTATTGGTTCTCTTTCTCAGGAGACTAACACAGTTGGTTACTGAATATTTTCTAGATCAAAAATAAATATTTTATGTCAAATTGAATAGTTTTAGAAAAGAATTTGCATCAATTGATTATTAAACATTTGCCTGAATTCTAGGATCTGTGGGAAATATGTCAATAAATAAGGTGGTGTCTCTACCCTTAGTAAGTTCACAATTTAGGGAAGACAAGGCTTAATCTTGTGAAAAATTAAGTAATCAAATTAGAGCTAAATAATCTAAGGACAACAATATGAAAAATATTATAAGGCCTCTGATTAATTGATAAATATTAGTTTAGAGATTAGATGCTATTAAATACAATTGATCATTGTGGGTTAGGAAAAGCTTATAAAAGGGAAAAAAGCCAACATTAATTAGTTCTAACATGTAATCTCAGAAGATCTTCACAATTGTTTTTATGGAACTAAGCATTATTGTCTCCATGTTAGTCAGAATTTCTCAGAGGTTTTAATTGTCCCATTATTATACAACTTTAATAGGTAAATTCAGAATTTTTTTTCTCCTTTTTTCACTACTCTATGCCGCAGAGAAAAGTTTATGGAAAATTCTAGTAGGACCTTGAGATTTAGGCATGCTGTTTGCAAATCTGAGTCAACAGTGAGCAAAGGACAGCCATAGGACTAGGTTCTGGTGTCCTTTCCTTAGAACATTTATTTAAAAGAAATGAGGAAAAAGTCCTTGAGAAGAAAACAGTATATTAATTTAGTCTTGAATCATCAAAGACTGGTATAATTCTGTCAAGGGTATGTCATAAGTAGGTTGGACTAACCCAGAGACACTGAGTTTTGGCCCTCAGCCATGTCAATAGTTTTCTACATTTGTAAATGAGATAGGAGAGCAGAGTATTTTCTCACTATAGAAATGTTTCCTTGTTATCTAGTATCAGGAGATTGTTCTTGGTCCTACTTGTGTTCATATGCCGACCATGACTATAAGTCAGGTAGTGTTTCTCCAAACACATCCTTTGGTTTATCCTAAATATGTTACACCAATTTTATAAACTCAGCTAAAGGCAATTACTTTCTGGAGCTAGAAGACTCCTTGGAACTGGCTAAGTCTAGGATCAAGTATATAAGTAGCCCAAAGGATCTGGTAAGAATTGATTTTCCTTTATGTACAAGATGTGTAATGACTGCATTAGCCTTTGTTTCACTTAGACAGGTTGCTGCTCATTTACTTTGCCTTCAAAATATTCAAAGTTAGTCTTAGTATGTCATCAAACATCTGATTTCTCTACCTACCTTCCTATGCAGTGTCTAGGTGATAGTTGGAAGACTGAAATGAATGATAAGAATAAAAATAAAAGACCCAAAACTTTGGGATGTAAAAAGCCATTAATGGAAACCTTCTTGGTAAAGCAAGGATCAGGATACGATGTTGGTCAGGTAGTTTTTTGCACTAGACATTGATAAACTAGAACATTTATCCAGAAGAGGTTGATCAGGGTACTATGTCAGTAAGAGAACAGAACATTTGAAAAATAGTTGAAGGAGTTGGAGATATTGAGTGTGGAGAAGAGAGAACTTCATTTGAATATGATTGTTATTATTAAATATTAGAGTTCTATCACTTGGAAGAAGTAGTAAAATTTTTCTGCATAAATTCAGAAAGCCTAACTCAAATTAATGGGTAGGGGCAAAGTTCAGTTCAACATAATTAAATAATGGAAATAAAACTTGTCTAATGAGCACAGCTGTCCAGAAATGTATGCCTTTGAAAGTGTTGATAACATGCAAGTACAGGTACTGAGGGTATATGAGGGTACCTCAAAATATTCATGAAAATATTTATATAATCTTTGAATTATATTTTTCCACAAATTTTTGAAGTACCCTCACATTGGTGAGTAAATTGTGTATGTCTAATAAAATTAAAGAATTAATTAATTGAATGAACAAAACAAGTGCTTACTGTGTGATACTGCATGACTATGTCTGAGAGGCTACAGGAAGTATTACTGTACTGTTTGGGAGAGTAGTATTAATCAAGACTAGGGCCCTTTCTTCCCCAAATTCTGTCAATATGAGTACTCGTTCTAGTTCTCCATCCTTTCTTGAGTCTTGTCTTAGCTGTGTCTTAATCCATTTGTGCAGCTATACCAAAATACCTGAGAATGGGTAATTTATAAACAACAGGAATTTATTTCTCAGGTTCTGGAGGCTGGGTTGCCCAAGATCAAGGTGCTGGTAGGTTCAGTGTCCTCACATGGAAGAAAGGATAGAAGGGCAAAAAGGGCCTAGATAGTTCCCTCCAACCCTTTTATAAGATCACTAATTCCATTTATGAAGGCTTTGCCCTCATGACTTAAGTAACTTTTAAGGGCCCCAACTTTTAATACTATCATATCAGTGATTAAGTTATAACACATGAATTCTGGGGTACATTCAGACCATAGCAGTCTATTTGGGATACTATAACAAAATACTTTAGACTGGATAATTTGTAAAGAATACAAATTTATTGCTTACAGTTCTGGAAGCTTGGAAGCTCAAGATCAAGGCACCGGCAAATTTGGTGTATGGTGAGGGCTCACTCCCTATTCTTCAAAGATGGTGGCTTCTAGCTTTGTCTTCACATGGTGTAAGGGACACCAAAGCTCCTTTACACCTCTTCTATAAGGGCACCAATCTCACTTATGAGGGTGGAGCCCTCATGACCTAATCACCCCCCAAAGGCCCTACCTCTCAATACCACCATATTGGAGATTAGGTTTCAACATATGAATTTGGGGAGGTACACAAAACATTACAGCATTCTACCTCTGGCCCCCCAAAATTCATGTCTTTCATACATGCAGAATGCATTCATTTTATCTCAGTAGCTCCAAAAGTCTTAATTTATTCAGCATTAATTCAAAAGTGTAAAGGTCCTGTCTTGTCTAAATTTTTAAGTCAGATATGGCTGAGACTCAAGATAGGCAAATTGCCCTTCAGTTGTGAGCCTGTGAGATCAAAAATGTTATGTGCTTCCAAAATACAGTGGTGGGACAGACATAGGATAGTTATTTCCATTCTAAAATGGAGAAATAGGAAAGAAGAAAGGAGTAACTGGTCCCACACAAGTCCAAAACCTAACAGGGCAAACAACATTAAATCTTAAGACTCAAGAATAATCTTCATGAGACATGAACATGTTCCACCTTCCTGACTCACTGAGCCAGGGGTTAGGTTCCCAACGTTCTGGGCAGTTCCACCCTCAAGGCTTTGCTGGGTGCAGCCCACATGGCAGCTGTCATGGTTTGGAGTTGTATGCCTGTGTCTCTCCTGGGCTGGAGTTT
>NW_007734422.1:70089-71082 GCF_000696425.1 Galeopterus variegatus
TCAGATATGGCTGAGACTCAAGATAGGCAAATTGCCCTTCAGTTGTGAGCCTGTGAGATCAAAAATGTTATGTGCTTCCAAAATACAGTGGTGGGACAGACATAGGATAGTTATTTCCATTCTAAAATGGAGAAATAGGAAAGAAGAAAGGAGTAACTGGTCCCACACAAGTCCAAAACCTAACAGGGCAAACAACATTAAATCTTAAGACTCAAGAATAATCTTCATGAGACATGAACATGTTCCACCTTCCTGACTCACTGAGCCAGGGGTTAGGTTCCCAACGTTCTGGGCAGTTCCACCCTCAAGGCTTTGCTGGGTGCAGCCCACATGGCAGCTGTCATGGGTTGGAGTTGTATGCCTGTGTCTCTCCTGGGCTGGAGTTTCACATCAGTGACTCTACTGGTTTGGGATCACTGAGTCTGTTCCATTCCCATGGCTTCACTAGGTAATGCTCTAGTGGAGGCTTCTGTGGTAGCCTCACTCCTGTGGCAATTCTCTGCCTAGATCCAAGGCTGTCTGGGGCATCCTTTGAATTATAGGTGGAGGCTGTCACACCCACACAGTTTGTGTACTCTGTGCCCTGATGGAGATGGCACTGTGTGATGCTGCCAAGGTTTGCTGCCTGTGCACTCCATGGAGGTGGCCTGAGCTGCACCTGGGCCCGCTTGAGCCATACGTGGGGCGGCTGAGGAGTGCTGTGGTAGGATATGGGGAGCAGAGACTTGAGGCAGCATAGGATAGCAAGCACTGAGGTTCTGTGGGTGTCTGAGGCTTCTCTTTTGACATCATTCTATCACCCAAGCCTTGGCATTCTGAGCCTGTAAGGGAGTGGCGGGTCTGATAATCTTTAAAATGTCTTTGAGGTCATTCTTCCATTATCTTTGTGAGTAGCACCTGGCTTTTGCTCATCTATGCTAGTCTCCTTATCAAACACAAATGGTCACTTGGCCACTGCCTTGTTCTTTCCTGAGCATGCTGTTTAATTCTTTA
>NW_007734422.1:71927-87290 GCF_000696425.1 Galeopterus variegatus
TTTTTTTTTAAGTCACAGCATTTTATCATTTTTTCTGAAGCCAAATTGATAACATTTTAGTGGTAGTATGATGTTGCAGACAAAGCATGGGCTTTGTAATTAGAAAAATCTGGGTTCAAATGTCAATTCCATCATGTAGTGATTGTGTAACCTTGGCAAATTATTTCACATCTCCATGTCTCAATTGCCTTACTTGAAAAATTCACTTATTTGAATTTTTTTTTTTTTTGACCAGTAAGGGGATTGTAACCCCTGGCTTGGTGTTGTCTGCACCACGCTCAGCGAGTGAGCAATTATTTCACATCTCCATGTCTCAATTGCCTTACTTGAAAAATTCACTTATTTGAATTTTTCTTTTTTTTTTGACCAGTAAGGGGATCGTAACCCCTGGCTTGGTGTTGTCTGCACCACGCTCAGCGAGTGAGTGCACCGGCCATCCCTATATAGGATCCGAACCTGTGACCTCGGCGCTATCAGTGCCGTACTCTCCTGAGTGAGCCACGGGGCCGGCCTCGAAAAATATTTTTTGAATACGTACCTCATATCAGACAGTGTCCTAGGCTTTGGGATATGCCCTTGAGCAAAATAGTGGTTTTTGCCCTCATAAAACTTTTATTTTCTGAGGGTAAAAAATAAATAAATAAACAAATAAATAAAAGTAAATTATATAATATGATAGAAGGTTATATCAATTATAGAAAAAAGAAAAAGTAGAGCATAATAATAAGAATTCAGAGTAGCGGGTGGGGTGACAGGCAGGTTGAATGTTAAATAGGGTGGTCAGGGAAGGCCATACTATAAAGTGAGATGTGAACAAAAGCATGAAGTAAATGCAGAAGTTAGCTTTAATGAATCTGGGGGAAGCAAAGTGAATAGTTAGATATAAAAGTCCCAGAGGTGGGAGTGTGCCTAGAAAGTTCAAGTACAAGGAAGGAGGCCATTGTGGTTGGAGCAGAGAAAGTAAGGGAGAATATACATTAGGAAAGAAGTTCAGAGAGGTGATGGGAATGTGGGGTGGCAGGCAGATCCTCTGGAGTGTTTGGGCACATCATATATGATGGCTTTTATTTTCAGGGAAATGGAGAGCTAGTGGAGGTTTTGAGTGAGTGAGTAACATGAATGATCATATTTCATAAGGGTCACTTGTGAAGATCCTGAAGAGTGGCAAGTAAGGAAGGAAGGAGGCTTGTTAGGAGACCATTGCAGTAATCTACATTGGGGATGATGATGGCTTGGGTCAGGTTGGTGGCAGTGAAACTGGTGAGAAGTGATCAGATTCTGAATATATTAAAATGGAAATAAAACTTACTTTTCAAGTTTGTTGTAAGAATTAAAGACTGTGTGTAAAGAGCTTGGCACAGGGCATAGCACATCATTATTAACATATTAGCTACTGTTATTAACAAGATGTGAAGTAGCATGCAGAGTCTTGTCTTGGTCCTTCCACATGATTTATTTCATCTTTTTTACTTTTTTCAGTTAATTATTTTCCAATTTGTTTATTGTTTTAAAATACACATAACAAAATTTGCCATCTTAACTAATTTTAGGTGTACAGTTCATTGGCATTAAATAGAGTCATAATATTATGCAAATATCACCACGATCCATCTCCATAACCCTTTTTATCTTGTAAAACTGAAATCCCCCTTCCCTGACTCTTGACAACAAACATTCTACTGTTTGTCTCTATGATTTCTACTACTCTAAGTATCTCATATAAGTAGAATCATACAGTATTTGACTTTTGGTGAATGGCTTTCTTCACTTAACATAATGTCCTCAAGGTTCATACATATTGTAGCATGTGTTTGAATTTCCTTCCTTTAAAAAGCTAAATAAAACAAACAACAAAAAAAACCAAAATAAGGCTAAATAATATTCTGTAATGTTTATACCCTGTTTTGCTTATTCGATTAATTTTTGAATGAGATACATTGATGTACCATACCATTCACTCATTTAACGTTTACAATTCAGTGATTTTTAGTATATTCACAAGATTGTGCAGCTATCACCACTATCTAATTTCAGAACATTTTTATCACATTTAAAATAAATACCATACCCATTACCAATCAGTCTTCATTCTGCTCTCTCCCTAAGCCCCTAGCAACCACAAATCTACTTTTTGTTTTTATAGATTTGTCTATTCTTGATATTTAATGTAAGTGGAATTACACAATAAATGGCCTTTCGTGTCTGCCTCCTTTCACTTAACATAGATTTTAAGGTTCACCCACATTGCAGTAAGCATCAGTAAGCATCATTTTTATGAATATTCCATTGTATAGATTTACCATCTTGTGTTTATCATTGCATCTGTTGATAGACATTTGAGTTGTTTCTACTTTTTGGCTATTATGAATAATGCTGCTATGAACATTTGTATATAATTTTTTGAGTGAATATGTGTTTTTAATTCTCTTCATGATATATCAAGGAGTGGAATTGATGAGTCATAGGGTATCTCTATGTTTAATATTTTGATGAATTGCTATAATGTTTTACAAAGCAGATGTGAAATTTTACATTCCCAATATCAATGTACGAGGGAGATTTCCAATTTCTCCACATCCTCAGCAACACTTGTAATTGTCTATCTTTTTGATTATAAACATTCTAGTGCAATAGCTTATGATTTTGAATTGTATTTCTCCAATGATAAATAATGCTGAACATTTTTTATGTTCCTATTAGCCATTTGTACACGTGCTTTGGAAAAACGTCTACTAAAATCCTTAGTCCATTAAAAAAATTGGGTTGTCTTTTTATTGCTGAGTTATAAGATTCTTTATATATTCTGGATACTTGATTTTTATTAGAAATGTGATTTGCAAATATTTTCTCCCATTTTGTGAGTTGTCTTTACCTCTTCCTTGGTAGTGTCTTTTGAAGCACAAAATATTTTAATTTGGATAAAGTTTGATTTATCTATTTTTTCTTTGATTGCCTGTGTCATATTTAAGAAACCATTGCCTAATCTAAAGTCATCAATATTTACAATTATGTTTTCTTCTACGAGTCTTATGGTTTTAGCTCTTACATTTAGGGCTTTGATCCATTTTGAATTAATTTTTTTTGTATGGTGTGGGGTCAGGGCCCAACTTTATTCTTTCACATGTGGATATCCAGTTGTGCCATTACCGTTTGTTGAAAAGACTATTCTTATCCCCTTGGTATTGTTTCCCACCCTTGTCAAAACTCATTGGCCGTGTATGGTGTGGGGTCAGGGCCCAACTTTATTCTTTCACATGTGGATATCCAGTTGTGCCATAACCGTTTGTTGAAAAGACTATTCTTATCCCCTTGGTATTGTTTCCCACCCTTGTCAAAACTCATTGGCCATAGATGTATGGATTTATTTCTGGACTTTTGGTTTGGTTCTATTCCAGTATTCTGTATATCTACCCTTGTTCCAGTACCACATAGACTTGGTTACTGTACCTTTGTAGTAAGTTTTGAAAATGGAAAAGTGTGAGAACTCCAACTTTGTTCTTCTTTTGCAAGATTTTTGTGACTATTTTGGTTCCCTTGAATTTCTACATTATCAGCTTGCCCATTTCTGTCAGGAAGAAAAAGCCAGTTAGGATTTTGATAAAGATTGTTTTTCATCTATAAATCAGTTTTGTGGTATTTCCAACTTAATAATATTAAGTCTTCCAGCAGGGAAGGCTTTTACATTTATTTAGTTCTTCTTTAATTTCTTTCAATTATGTTCTTTAGTTTTTAGTGTTCAAGTTTGTACTACTGCTTTTGTTAAATTTATTACTAAGCATTTTGTTATTTTTGATGTTATTGTAGATGGAATTGTACTTTCAATTGCATTGTTAGATATTTCATTACTAGTATGTAGAAATACAAATTATTTTTTTATATTAGTCTTGTATACTTCAACCTTGTTGGAGTCATTTATTAACTCTAGTAGATCATGTATTCCTTCAGATTTTCTATATTAAGATAATGTCATCTGTAGAGATAATTTTTACTTCATTCTTCAAAACTGTGTGCCTTTTATGTGCTTTTCTTACCTAATTTTCCTGGCTAGAACCTCTAAAACAATGGAGTGGATATTTTGCCTTGTTTCTGATATTAGGGGAAAAGCTTTCAGTTTTTCACCATTAAATATGAAATTAGCTGTGAATTTTTCAGGTTGAGGATGATCCTTGAGTACTTGTATCATAAAAGGTTGTTGGATTTTGTTAAATGCTTTTCCTGCACTAGTGAGATCATGTAGTTTTTGTCCTCTAGGTGTTATTCTTAATTCTTAAATTCTTAAATTACAAATTCTTCAATTAAGAAATTTTAAATTCCTCAGTTAGGAATTCTTTATTCTTATTTCATAAATGTTTGGTAGAATTCACCCATGAAGTCATCTGGTCCTGAGTTCTTCTTTTTGTATGTTTTTTGATTATTAATTTAATTTCTTTATTTCTTATAATGTCTCTCTTATTTACTGTTTCTCCTTAAGTCACTTTTGGTTGTTTGTCTCTGTCTAGGAATTTGTCCATTTCATCTAGGTTATCTAATTTATTGGCATACGATTATTCATAATATATTCCCCCATAATCCTCTTAATTTTATAAGGTTAGTAGCAATGTTCCCTCTTTTATTTCTGATTTTAGCAATTTGAGCCTCTTATTTGAGTCCTCTTCTCTTCTTGATTAGTTGAGTTAATGGTTTATCACTTTTGATGGTGTTTTTGAAGAACCAACTTCTGATTTCATTGATTTTTACTATTGTTTTTCTCTTCTCTGTTTTTATTTATTTCAGCTGTAATTTTACTATATCCGTTCTTCTTGGTTGTGCTTAGTTTGATATTTTTCTAGTTCTTAAGGTGGAATATTAAGTTACTGATTTGAGATCTTTCCGTTTTTAAAAAAAATACTTTCATTTTCATTCAATTCAAAGTATGTTCTAATTTCCCTTATTTCTTCTTTATCCTTTAGTTACTTAGAAGTATGTTGTTTTCACATTTTTGTGAATGTCCCAAATTCATTTAAGAATTTGTAATTTTATTGTGTTTAGGCAACATATTTTGTATAATTTCAAAATTTTTGAATTTATCAAAAATTTTTTTGTGCCTAATTTATGGTCTGACCTGAGAATGTTCTATGTTCACTTGAATTGATTGTATATTTTACTGTTTTGGGGTGCAGTGTTCTATAGTTTTCTATTAGGTCTAGTTAGTTTTTCGTGTTGTTCAACTGTTTCCTTATTGATCTTCTGTTTACTTCTGTCTATTATTAAAGCAGGGTATTGAAGTCTCTATTATTGATGAATTGTCTATTTCTCTCTTCAGTACTGGCAGTTTTTGCTTTATGTATTTTGGGGCTCTCATGAGAGGGGCATATATTTTTATAATTGTAATATCTTCTTGCTGGATTGACCATTTTTTAAAATTATAAAATGTCCTTTTTTCCCTTTAAGAAAAATTTTTGTCTTAAAGTATGTTTTGTCTGATATTAGTATGGCCATTATAATCTCCTTTGGTTATGTTTTTCGTTTAAAATTTCTTTAAAAAATTCTATCTCTTCACACATCTATTTTTTCATAGTAGTGTCTTTTGAAGAGCAGTATTAATGTTTTTACATTATTTATTTATTTTATTTATTATTATTTTTTATTATGAATATTCATGAGATACAAAGCTAGTTGTCACCCCTCGTGCCCATGATGTGAGGGCCAGATTCCTACTGGCAGCATACCCATTACCAGAAATTACTTTTCTACCCTGTGTCCCCACCCAGTTATCCCTCAACCTCCCTTCCCACCCCGTTTCCCCCTCATTCCACTTTGTAGGCCTAGGAATGTTCCCACCCTCTGTAAGACCAACGTACTACTGTGATCTTTCTTTCCTTCCTTCTTTCTCTCCTAGCTCCCACATATGAGTGAACACATGCAGTATTTATCTCTCTGTGCTTTGCTTATTTCATTCAACATGAGTTCTCCAGATTCATCCATGTTGTTGCAAATGGGAGTATTTAATTTTTTTTTTAGTATTCCATGGGGTATATATACCACAGTTTCCCTTATCCAATCATCCAGTGATGGACATTTAGGTTGGTTCCATATCTTGGCTATTGTAAACAGAGCTGTGATGAACATAGGAGTGCAGGTATCCCTTCGACATGATGATTTCCATTCCTCTGGGTATATATCCAGAAGAGGGATTGCTGGATCATATGGAAGATCTACCTGTAGTTGTTTGAGAAAACTCCATAATGTTTTCCATAGTGGTTGTACTAATTTACAGCCCCACTAACAGTGCCAGAGCATTCCCTTCTCTCCACACCCTCACCAGTATTTGTTATTCACTGTCTTTTTGATTATAGCCAGTCTAACTGGGGTGAGGTGGTATCTCAATGTAGTTTTAATTTGCATTTCCCTGATGACTAGGGATGTTGAGCATTTTTTCATGTATCTGTTGCCAATTTGTATGTCTTCCTTTGAAAAATGTTTATTCAGCTCCTTTGAGCATTTTTAAATCGGGCTATTTGCCTCCCCCTCAGTAACCCTATTTTCCTGTGTTTTCTTGCATTTTTCAGAAATAAAATAATTGAGGATTCTTTCTTTTGTTAATCTCAACTGTGAAGTTGGGAAAAAAATGCCTTTCTGATTTTATGATTTTGAAATTCACATGTAGGTCTTTACTGCATCTTCCCATCAGTATTTTCATTTTTTTTAAATTTGAACATTTGTTGAAAAATTTCAGTGGAAGTATAAAATTCTGTTTCTCAGTTATCTTGGACTTGAGGCCCAAATAGTGAAATAATTTTGCTAGGCCAGATAGACCAGACTGTTCTTTGGTTGTTTTTGTTTAAAGAATTTGTATAGATTGAAATGCAGCTGCAAGTGTATTAGTGATTTTCTATGGCTTACTTGTCAAGATTTTTATTGTTTGGATGAAAAAATAGTATTTCGAAACTTGGCAGCATATTGACAAAAACAGAGGAGCACTTCGCGTAATTCATTTTGAAAAACTACCTCTTTAAAAGACAAAGATTGGGGCCTGCCCGGTGGCGCACTGCTACAGTGCGCCGCTTGGGAAGCGCGGTGGCGCTCCCGCCCGAGGGTTCGGATCCCACATACAGACTGGTTCCCGCTCACTGGCTGAGCGAGGAGCGGGGGCAACACCGAGGGTTGTGATCCCGTTGCCAGTCCCGGTACGGGCGCGACACTGAGGGTTGCGATCCGTTGCCGGGCACGAAAAAAGACAAAAAAAAAAATAAAAGACAAAGATTGCCTCTGGTACTTCTATTCACTTGTACCTCCAACAATAGATTTATTGACAGCTCTTAGATAAGGTTCAATTCTCTACCCTCCTCTGTTCATCATGGTGTATGTACACTCTTCTGTATGGTGAGAGGCAGGTTAGGCTCCTATAAGTGACCATACTATATGGAGGTGTTTCTAGGTGTATAGTGCAAGCATTTGATATTTTGTTACTAACCTGTGACAGGCAAAGGACTTTTTCTTTCTTTCTTCTTTTAAAACTGCACTTAATTTGAGAGTGTAAGCCTGCCTTTTGAAACCCGCATTTTATGGAGCTGCCTCAGGATAAGCCCCCTGAGCTGGGAATGGCAGTTGAGCTGGATAATCCAGGAGCCTTCGAAATTATGCTGGCAACTCAGTTTTCCTCAGTGCCCTTCTATTTGGCTGCTTATTAGGTGCAGAACTGAAGATTGTTTGCTATTGTTATGCTTCCTTTCTTTTCCAGTTTTTTCTCCTTCTACTTTGTGCTTCCCTCCTCAGCCCCCACCCACCATTTTCTCTACCTTACCAAAAGGAAAAGTATCTATTAAAGTTTCTGAGCTGGGAATGGCACATTGTTACAGATTTGTTTCCTATATCATTCCTGGTACACTCATTACAAACTAATCTGGGTGTATGCACAAGTGCACTTCCTCTGGGACCAATAGTTGTAAGTAAAGAGGCACTGCAAGCTGGCTATTAAGTTATTGTTCTGAAGATAGAGGTCCTTTTTAGCAGAATGTTTGACCTTTTTAAAATATTGCCTCAGGTCTGTCTAAGACCCTCAAGGTCTATTTTTCATCTTAAAAATCCTCTGTATGAAAACACACAGTGTGTGGCTTAAGATCTTTAAATTGCTTAATGTCTCTCTATTTTCTTTCTTTGCCTTTTTAAAAAAGGTAATTATGGTTATGCTGGGTAATCTCCCTGTCATTTTGCAAAATGGATTTTCCTTCTTCTGGTAACAGATACTTTTTATCGACATGGGAAGAAACATGTTGAATATTTTATGAAGACTAAATGTATAGGGCAGAAGAGGTAAAGTATTTTCATATATATGGAGAGAAGGAACATTTTGTGCAACTTGAATATTACTTTGGGGCTAAAACACCTCTTAAGTTTTATTATTTATTATTGCATCAAGGTAATTGTCAGCATAGTGGCCATGCAAAATCTCTTCTTCGATACTATTTATTTTCTGTTGCTGTAAATATCTAATTGAACCACAAAATGGAGAGTTTCAGGAAACATCATTTCACTTTGGGGAATATGGTTATAGATATTAAGAAGTTAATGTTTAAGTCCACTTAGTAAAACTCCTGTAGTGTCAAATACTTGGAGTTTTTATTAAAAACACACAAATTGTTTCAGAAGATTTGGACTGTTGTTTTCCAAGATGGACTCAACCAAAGTTGCTGTTAATGAGCAGTGTTGTTGGTCCTCTAAAAGTAGAAATTTCACAGGTTTATTAGTCTCTGTGACTGAATCGGCAGTTAGGCCGGCAGATCTTTTTGTGTTAGTTAAATATATGTTGTATCATACCCACCTAAGCTGCATCGTTGTTTTCCCCTTTCATGAAAATAATGCCGACCATATGCTTTTCAGTAGATATTTTCAGACTTTCCAATTGTCTTAAATTTCTGCTAAAATATCTCCAGAGATACCTAATACATTATTTTCAAGTGGTCTTTACCATATGGAAGAGATATTCCCTGGATTTAATGCTTTTATTTCAGATACAGAAATGAAATTTCTATCTTTATTCTTCTAAATCACGAATTGCTATTTTTACGCACATCGTATATATATCTCAATCTCATGCTAAGAAAAATGTAGTGGTTATTGAATGTTATCATTTGAATGATCTATGGATAACAGAAACTTGACATTTCTAAAAAATTTCCTTCGTACCTTTTTCTCTTCTCGTGCCACCTATTACAGTTAATACATCAATAATCTTTTAGTCACCAAGGTGTAGCCATCGACTAGTCCCTTACTCCCTCTGTGGTTGATACAAATTGATGTGGTTGGTTGTATCGTCACAATCCTTTCACTTCCCCTGCTGATAACAGATCACATTCTTCTAAGTGGGTCAATAGATAACTAGGGTATGTCATGTTATCTTATCCACTGGAATGATTTTTGGGGTGGGCATGTAACCCAAGTTGGGTCAATCAGAACCTTCCTTGATAGTTTTTTATTTTTAAAAAAAATTATTGTAAATAGGGAGAGAGGCAGAGGCACATTCTTACCTTTAGGGTCATGTAGCTGAAAGGGTGTGACTTGGGGTTTTCTGTGGCCGTGTTCCCCCTCCATGTGGAGTAAGCTTGTCTACAGTAGTAGAGAATTAAGTAAATAAACACTGATGAGAGAGGAAGAGAGAATGCAAACAGCATTTAAATTCCCTGTGCCATTCCCGAGGTCCTTGAGTTGTTCTAGTTCCTGTAGTTTTTATTTTGCTTCTGAGAGCTTTCAGTTTTTGTGTAAGCTAACAGGTTGAGTTTTTGTCAGTTGCAACTCAAAATCCTGACCTCTGCATTCATTTTGTCAAAAATATATGGAATTATATTTCATAAATCTGTTAATATCTCCTCATCATGCAATTGCCACTGCTTTGGCTCAGGCCTCTTTTGTCTTATACTTGGACTTTCCCTGCCACTCCCTAACCTTACACTGCCAGTCATTCTTCCACTCTATTGAGTCATATGTCAAAACATTTTAACATATTACTTTCCTGTATAATATTCTTCAATGGTACCACAGTACAAATTTCTAGGCCTGGCTTATAATGTTCTTTAAGATTTGAATCTTACATTTCCTACCCCATCTCCTGACATTTTTTCTATATCTTCTGTGCTTTAGCCACACCAAAAATTGCCACTTTTTATTAGCCATTCTGGTTCACATGTCTATGATATTGCACACATTTTTCTCTTTGCCTAGAATTCTGCCTTACCTGAATCCCAACCTTATCCATCTGGTAAACTTCTACTACCCTTTAAAGCTTAAATGTTCTCCACACAGAATTTATCATTCCTCCATTATTGTTATTATGCTTACCTCATTGTATTTACAGTGATTTCTTTACATATATCTCCTTCAACCCCCACCACAGACTGTGAGCTCCCAGCATTTAGTAGGATATTTGGTTCTTTTCTCACTTAGAGATCATCTTGTCCACACCTCTCTAAAGCATGTGGGTTATTGTTAAGCAAATATTTATTCTTTTTATTCTCCCACTGTAGGTGGGGTATATATACCTGCTTCTTTTATTTGGGGCTTTGTCACATGATTTTAACTGGTCAGTGGAATGTTAATAGATATGACTCCAACATAGGCTTTAAATGTGCTTTGTGTAATTGGCTGGGCTTTAGTATGCTGCCGATTTGTCATGAGAACAGGTGTATGAGAGACATGTTGAATATACCTTGATTCAACATCATCCTAGAGTCAAGCCTAGCCTACCTGCAGCCTAAAGCAGAGCTGCATAGCTCAGCATAGCTCAGCTAAAACACAGCCTGCCAAACTATGAGCTTAAGAATAAATGCTGGGCCGGCCTGTGGCTCACTCGGTAGAGTGTGGTGCTGATAACACCAAGGCCACGGGTTCGGATCCCATATTATAGGGATGGCTGGTTCGCTCACTGCCTGAGCGTGGTGCTGACAACACCAAGTCAAGGGTTAAGATCCCCTTACCGGTCATCTTTAAAAAAAAAAAAAAAAAGGAATAAATGCTTATTTTTGTAAGCCATTGAGATTTGGGGTAGTTCATTATACAACATTATTTTGCTATTAACTTACAGATATATGTTAATTTTATAGAGTACTTTACTTCAAAAAGTTTATGGAAAAAATGGAAATAATAAGTCAATTTCTGTTGCTTACAACAGAAATACCTGAAACTGGGTAGTATGTAAAGAAACAATATTTATTGCTTACAGTTTTGGAGTCTGGGAAGCCAAGGTCCAGAAACACATCTGGTAAGGACCTTGTTCTTGGTGGTGACTCTGCAGCAATGCAGGGTATCACATTGTGAAATGGCTGAGCAAGAGAGACAGTACTAAGCTTTTCAGTTGCTCTCTATTTAAGGCTATCAGAACCATGCCCATTACTCCATTAATGGATCAATCCATTCACGTGATCCATTCACATCGTTGTTTTCACAATCTAATCATCCCTTCAAGGCCCCACATTTCAATTACCATAATAGGATTTCCCACCCTCTTACCACTGTCACAGTGGAGATTAAGTTTCAGTGAGCTTTGGGGGGACATTCAATCCACAGCAAAAGACAACATGAATCTTCGCATGAACTTTCTGAAGACCCTTCATATATTAACAGATGCGTCGTTCTTGTAAAGTAAGCATTTGCCTAGAGCCTCACATGTGCAGGAGCTTCACATGATAAAGTTCATTATAGTATGAAAGAAGGAGAAAGTGTTACTTTACAAGGAAAATAATAAAGGCAAGTGCTTCTTCTCATTTCTTTGTCATTCTTTCCTTCCTTCCTTCTTTCTTTCTTTCCTCTTCCTTTTTTTTGGATTTTAAGTGTCTTATTCTGCTTGGGCTGCCATAACATAATACTATGTACTGTGTGGCTTAGGCCTTTAGAAGATCCCATATGCACACGGTCCACTTAGTAAATTAAGCTGTATTTCGTGGAGGTTAAGTAACTTGCCCAAAGTTACACACCTTAGTGAGTGGTAGAGCAAAGACTTGAAACTGTCTTTCTGAACTCGCTAGAGTTCTTAACCACTTTTCCATGTGATGGACATTATAACCAAGGAATAAAGGAAGTTACATGAGATGATGATGTGAAAAGATTAATTCTGGAAATAAAATTGGAAGAGGTGGTGGTTGAGCAAGGCCCTGAAGGCTTTGATAACCTGACATAGCTGGTAAAAGGGTTCCAATCTGTAAGACTAGCTTGAGCAAATGTGCCAAGATAGTGATTTACAGTGATTTCTTTACATATATCTCCTTCAACCCCCACCACAGACTGTGAGCTCTGTGTTTGTGGAAATAGTAAATAAAACTTTGTAAAGAAACAGGAGATCTAATGATAAAGTCACATAGGTGTCTAGAGGTCAAATTATAGAGACTTTTGGTGGCAGGCTGATTTTGCATTTTATTCTTTAGGTAGTAGAAAAGGTATTAAAGACTCAGTGGAAATTGGAACATAAGTGAATGGGGATCTTGATGGAATTAGAGATGAGAGGCATGAAGACCATTTAGTAGTTTGTTGCTACAGACTAAGAGAAGATTCATTGAGAAGGGAGAGAAGATGATGTGAGAATATTTTCAGAGGTAGACTACATAGTGATTTGTCATAGACCCAAAGTCACAAAGGTGAAAATCAGTGATAGATCCAGAGCTATAACCAGGTCTTCTGACTGCCATTCCAATCAATAACACTTATAAATATGTGACAGAAAATATTTTTAATCTTTAAAGAATGACTTTGAAAATGTCACCCAAACTTCAAATCCCTATTTTTATTCATCATTATATGATGAGATGTAAAGCATTAATTATTCAGCATGTATTCAATGTTTAATTGGTGGTTAATAGCTCTTAATATAATTCAAGGAAATGACATTGTTTGTTTACTTGGAGAATCAATTTCTGTAGATCAAAATGAAAATATGTACTCAATTCTAAGAGTCAGACTATAGCTCTTTCCATTTCTTAATACCACACAAGTCCAGAGCTGGAAGCAAGGGCCATTTCAGGCTTTGTGTGGCCTGAAGTTTATATAATTTCAGAGGGTCTTCTTTATAAAAAAAATGCAAAAAATTATGAATATAAGATTATATCTTCATAAGAAGAAAGGAAATCACAATAAATTACTGGTACCTTGGGGATTCATGTCCCTTTCTGCTGAAGTCTCTTTAGGTTGTTTACCAGAAGTGCTTCAAAGAAGTGCAGCTTGCTTTCCCTTTCTACCCATAACTTTCTACAACCCTCAGTCCCCACAAGGGCCCTTGTAAGTGAGGAACCTTAAAGCTTAAATTTAATTTGCTTCTCAGTAAATCCACCTATGGTTGGAAGAAAACTTTGGTCATCAAATCCAAACCTGCCAAATCATCACCCAGTCTTTTCTTCAAGTTCTATGTTGATAATGGACACACGCTCATTATCCTTTGATGAAAGGAAATTCCAATATTAGTACTTTTCATATATGTTTATTTTTCATAAACATTTCAAAAAAATGTTACTGGTTTGTCTCTTCTTTCCCATGAAAGTCAATCAAGTATTTAAATAAAATGATCAAGTGAGGAGAGTTCCTTCCTTAATAAACACCTGTGGATTCTGTCTGTAATCCATTCCTTCCTCTTACTGCTTCATGTAAGTCCTCATTAATTCTTGCTTTACCAATTGCAATAAATTCCTATGTGTTATTACTGCCTCTATCTTATATTCCTATGTTTTATTACAGCTTCTATCTCAAGCTTTCTCCAAGTGTCTCATTTTATCTATGTACAGGTACTATACAAATCTTTTAAAAATGAATTTGAAGTGTCACTGTTCTGCTCAAAATCCTCCAATGGCTCCCTATTTTCTTACCTTGATCTATATTTTCATGTCCTGGCACTCCTTGAATTATTGGACCCTGGCCATACTGGCAATTCTCTGACCTGGCCTTCCTGTCTCATTGCTCTGTGCCCTTTTACATGATGATCCTTCTGCTTTCTTCCATTTGACATCTGAAATCCTCCTCCTCATCCTTTAAGTATAACTTGTCACTTCTGTTAACCTTTTACAAACCTTGCAACCCCAAGTACAGTTGGGCTTTTCACTTCTATGTCCCTAAAAAACACTTTTTACCTATTTTGACTATGATTATTCGCTGTTTTATCATAAATACTAATTTGTTAGTTTCCCTGAATTAATAACTTCTTTTTATGCCTGTTCACTACTTCTGTGCACCAGAAACTGTTCATACCTCTTTTCAAGTATCATCTCATTTAATGCTTACAACAACAATGATTTTACAATTTGAAATGCTGAGATGCAGTATCTGGTCTAAGGCCACACAGCTGGTAAGGAATAGAGCTGCAATGTGAGCCCAGGAAGTCTTATTCCAGAGTTTATGATTTTAATTCCTATTCTGTACTAACGAATTGAAATCTCTAGTGAATAGCAGAATGCCTGCTACATAGCAAGTGCTCAGCAAACATTTGGTGATTGAACCAAGTGAAATGATATTTCTTTTGCTTCTTTTGGTAGCCAAAGAAATGTATCACTTCATTGCTATATTTGGAGATACTCATTGTTGGGGTCAGTATTCCATCAGTAGTCCTTCTGGTTTTATTGTCAGAGATTGTGTATTTTTGAGGATACCTATGTAATAACATGCATTTTTCAAGTTTTATCTTACTCTCAGCCTTTTCTGGAGGAAGGGCTAATTACAATTCTGCGTGGCTGGTGATTATTTAAACACACAGACTGCAATAAAATAGCGATATAAGGTGACTAAGTTGGTTTCTGTTCCTTTGCCTTCTTAGTCTTCTGATCAAGCCTCTTTTTTATGATGAGCCAAGTTTACAAACGTGTTCTCAGGAAGAAGCAGATTTACCAAGGAGAAAGAGATTAACTACTTTGGGAAAGTGGGCACCATTTGGTAAATTGTCTTATTCAGGGCTCTAAATGATATCCAGAAATAATTCATTTTTCTCACATAGGTGAGTGCTTTGTTTTCTGAGAGGATCTTCCCCACCCAAATCCAATTAGTGTGGCTACTTTTATGTGGAAGGTACAATTTTGGAAATGAATACACTGGACAGGGTGGGAAAATAATATGCCCTTTTCTAATTTTCTAGCATATGAATGTTCTTATTTTTCTTCTGTATTTCCAGGGACTCCACATTTTATTTCATATTTGATAGTCACTTATTTTGAGTTTCTTTCTTTCAGAAAATCAGATAACTGAAAGCAGGTGCAGAGGACCAGTTGCAAGGACTCCTTGACTCAATTCACCTGTTCCAATGGGCATTTTAATTAAGATTATTAGTTACATGTTGTTCCTTGTCTACATTCCAGATAAGATAGTTTTCATATTAAAATCTCCTGTGTAAGATATCTGAAGACAAAATAAATGAATAAAACA
>NW_007734422.1:87446-88225 GCF_000696425.1 Galeopterus variegatus
TAGTTTTCATATTAAAATCTCCTGTGTAAGATATCTGAAGACAAAATAAATGAATAAAACAAACTCTTTAGAAAGCAGGAGAAATACATTATTATATATAGTTTTTCTTTTCAGAAAGCAGAAAGCTTACATATTTTTTCATAGAAATTTTTTTTTGTGTGTGTGGGACATCTATGTATTCTTGGAATAAAGAAGAAAATACAGCCTAAATTTAAAAGAAAAATAAATACCTTGTTTTTCTGGAAAATCAAGTGAACTGCACAATATAAGTTATGTATGTATTTACTGTGTACCCCACAGATATGTACAATCAACTGCAATACAATGTAAAGCTACACGACTACACCAGTTGTTGGGTTGGGACAATAGCTACGCTAATTGTCTGGATGGGGCTATTGTTGGACTCCTGCCATCATAGCCATCGTAGCCAATAGTATTGTTAAAGCAATTCATACCTAAAGCCAAAATGTTTCATTATTTTAGATATAAACCCACTGTACAGACTTGGTCACCAGATCCCTCACATGCCAGGCTGGGTCATAGACCCCTCACACACAGGTCCATGCTAGGTAATTAGGAAAGATCCCGGGAGCCGTTGGCAGATGACACGAGCTCAGTCCTTAGCACCAGATTATAGCTGCAGTGGCAGTGGGCTCTTGGGGTATCCTGTGGGCACTGGCAGCAACAGCTTGCAGAAACAGCCTCCAGCAGCAGTGGTGGCCTCCCCATGCCCACCCCCCCCAGAGGCATCCTGGGGGCACTGGCAGCAACAGCTTGCA
>NW_007734422.1:88410-92030 GCF_000696425.1 Galeopterus variegatus
ATCCCGGGAGCCGTTGGCAGATGACACGAGCTCAGTCCTTAGCACCAGATTATAGCTGCAGTGGCAGTGGGCTCTTGGGGTATCCTGTGGGCACTGGCAGCAACAGCTTGCAGAAACAGCCTCCAGCAGCAGTGGTGGCCTCCCCATGCACCCGACCCCACCCAGAGGCATCCTGGGGGCGGGGGACACTGTGGATCAGAGCCAACTTGTCCTTTGTACTTAAGTCCATAAGCCAGGACACCTGGGTGCACATACACAATTACATTAGACAATAATCAAGGAACACCTGGGTGCACGTGCATATTTACATCAAATTCTCAGCAAGATTCTGAACACCTGAGGGGCCCTAACCATTTTCCTATATTTTCCCTATAATCCACCCCTTCCGGGTCCCTTGCTGTATAATTTACTTATTCAAAATCTTCCACGATGTTCCCTTAGCGAGGATTAATGACCCTTTCATTCACATAACCTATTCCATCCCAAGAGTCCCAAAAGTCTTGTTGCAGCACCAACTCAAAAGTCCAAAGTCTCATGAGACTAAAGGCAAAACTCTTTTCAACTGTGAACCTGTAAAGAGTCAAAAACAAATTTGTCTACTTCCAGGATACAGTGGGACAGACGTTGGGTACACATTCCCATTCCGCCAGGGAGGAATAGACCAGGAAAGAGGAAAAACAGGCTGCAAACAAATCCGAAACCCAAACAGGGCAAACATTAAGCACAGTGGGGTATCTAGGACCTCAAAGCATTGGGCAGCCTGGCTCCTACAGCTTTGCCAGGTGCAGCCCATTGAGCTGCCCTGGTGCCTGCATCTTTTCCAGGCCGTCATTGCGTGCTGCCAGCAGCCCTACAATTCTGGGCTCCTGGTGGCAGTCCCACCGTACTGGCTCCACTAGACATTTCCTCAGTGGGGGTTCTCTGTGGGGGCTCTGACCCCACTTTTCTGCTCCATATTGCTCCGTAGATGACCTCTGCAGCAGCTCCACCTCTGCAGCAAGTCTCTGCCTGAGTCTCTCGGCTTTTCCATACGTCTTCCGCAATCTGGGTGGAGGCTACCATGCCTCCACTGCTCTCAAATTCTGCCAACCTGCAGATCCAGCACAACTCGGCTGCCACCAAACAGTTTCCAGCCCTATGCTCTCCAGAGCTGCTGCACAAATGACACTGGGGCTGCCTAAGGTAGGGATGCTCCAGCCAGCGTGGCTGGAATGCAGGGAGCAGTTTCCTTGAGGGCAGCAGTGCCCCAGGTCTGTCCTCTGGAAAAATTTAGTTTTCCTAGGCCTCTGTGGTGGGAGGGGCCCTCCTCCAAACTTATGAAGTGCCCTCAGGGCCTTTCTCTCATTGTCTTGGCTATTAGCATCTAGCTTCCCCATCCTAGGCTCCTGAATTACTTGAATCAGCTTGGTATATGCCTGCCATTCACTCACAGTCTTGGGCAGTTCTGCAGCTTTTGCCCACACAGTTTGAACAGCTTCATTCACTCAGTCCATCAAGGAGTGACTGCCCTGCCCCTGTGCATATCTGTGTCTATCCTGTAACTGCTGCCACAGAGACAGGCACATAGTAATAGAGGCTAACTTTTCCACCTTTTCACCAGGTGAAAACGTACTTGAAATTATGTAGGGGGACCCGTCCTTGGGTCATCTGCTGATCTGCATGCAACACTCTTTCCTCGGGTTTATACAGCACCTGGCGAGCCATTGGGAAGTGGCATCCTCTGAGCCATCTGCCTTCGGACAAATGTGACATGCATTTACTACATCTTCTCCAAAGCACATTACACCATCCACCTTCTCGGGTTTAAGTGGCACCCTGTGAGCCATCTGATTTTGGATAAACGTGACATGCATTTACTACATCATCTCCAGAGCACATTACACCATCCACCCCTGGGTCTCATAATTGCAGCATCCAGGGCTCTCCCTGTTTCTGTTGCTTTACTGTTTCCCCAGGCCAACCAATTCGACCTGGGTATATGGGACATAGGTAGTGAACTGGGTCACTTGTAGGTTGCCTACTGGTCCGCCTGGTCCCACAGGCTGCTTGTGCTTCACTTTCTGATGAGCAGGTCATTCCAGGAGATGTACAGTCTCCCCCAACTCACCATTGGGTTCATCATACATCTTCGGTGTTGGAAGCAGTACTTCAGTCTGTTGCTGTACTTCAGTCTCCAGGGCACGTATCCACACTTCCAACCCATCTACTTTCTGCTCCAAGTCTTGAAACTGTGATGCTTCATGGAGTTTCTGGTCCATGATGGCTTGTAGTGCAGTGAGCAACAGCCAGACCACATTCAACAGGAAAGCAGCCACCGAGCACCACATACTCAAGGGTAGCCACATTTCCTCCTCTTCCCAAGGGGCTTTCTGCTTCTTTACCTGTTTGGCATCCTACCCGTGATGCCAATTGCTGGGCTCTTTTACCTGCCCAGAATCCTGCCTTGACTATGCAGATTGCCAAGCTACATGACTACACCAGTTGTTGAGTTGGGGCAATAGCTATGCTCATTGTCTGGCTGGTGCTGTTGTTGGACTACTGCCATCGTAGCCATTGTAGCCAATTGTATTGTTAAAGCAATTTATAACTAAAGCCAAAATATTTCATTATTTTAGTGATAAGCCCGTTGTACAGACAGGGTCACCAGACCCCTCACATGCCAGGCTGGGTCATAGACCCCTCACATGCAGGTCCACGCTAGGTAATTGGGAAAGATCCTGGGAGCCATTGGCAGATGACACAAGCTCAGTCCTTAGCAGCAACTTACAGCAGGAGTAGCAGGAGAAACAGCAGCAGCAGTGGCCTCTTGGGGCATCCTGTGGGCACTGGCAGCAACAGTTAGCAGCAACAATCTCCAGCAGCAGTAGCGGCCTCCCCGTGCCCCCCAAGGGCATCCCAGGGGTGGGGGAAACTGTGGATCGTAGCCACTCATCCTTTATACTTAAGTTCATAAGCCAGGACACCTGGGTGCACATGTGCAATTACATTAGACAATAACCAAGGAACACCTGGGCACACATGCATATTTATATCAAATGCTCAGCAAGATTCTGAACACCTGGCCATTTTCCTATATTTTCCCTCCATACAATAAAAATTTTTTTTAAAAGACAGGAACTTTTACATATGATGTTTAAGTTCACTGAATTCTCAAAATAACTTTCAATGTACAAATATAAAAAAACTAATAATTTTCACAATTAAAAAGATCCATTATTGGAAATTCTTATGGCTTCCCTCCATGATAGCACTTGATATTTTAGATTGTAATGATCTACTTGTGTGACCGTTGCTCCAGCTTGACCATAAGCTCCATGAAGGCAGGAACTGACTCAGGTTTGTATTTGCAGTGCTGACTACATGGTCTGGCATGGAATAGACCTTCAATATTTTGAAGTCAAGTAGTGTTATGCCTCCAACTTTGTTCTTTTTGTTCAAGATTGCTTTAGCTATATGATGTCTTTAGTGGTTCCACACAAATTTTTTTTTGTTGTTGTCTTTTGTCTTTTTCCGTGTCCGGCAACGGATCGCAACCCTCAGTGTCGCCCCCGTACCGGGCCGGGGACCGGCAATGGGATTGCAACCCTCGGTGTTGCTCCCGCACCTCGCTCAGCCAGTGA